>NC_057805.1:503929497-503938176 GCF_018294505.1 Triticum aestivum
TATGTTAATTTGCCTAATTTATAACTGGAGACGCAAATGGCAACCTTGAGTTAGTATTAGTGATAGAAATGAGACCCTGATATAATGTATACTATACAAAGGGCACATGATGACAAATTAATATTCTGACAGAAGTAAGTACTTTGCCCTGGATTTCTCACAACTTTGCATAAAAAGGCTTTGACAGAAGATTATTCTTTATATAGACCAACAGGAAAATGCACTTTCAATAATATGAACATAAAATATAGCTATAATATTTGCAAGACTTGTGACATGTTTAGAGGTACGCACACAAGAAAAAAAAAACAGTTACACAACTAATCTCCAGCCATCATAAAAAATATTCCAGCCAATCTTATGTAAATCATGTTGTACCAAGCAAACTTTAACCTATCTCGCCTATGAGATGCACATAGTACACTTTGTGACATTTGGCACACAGTACAACTTTAATCCTATGTTACTCCATTTGGCACACAGTACACTTTGTGACAATTAATGGGCATGGAATATCTGTTCTTTTTTGTGGTCAAGTTCATGACATTTAATTGCCTTAAATTAATCATGAGATGTGCAAAACGATATTATGGATCTCTTATACTCCCTCCGATCCGAAGTAAATGACGCGGTATCCATACAATGCGTAATGTATAAAGGTTGCATCATTTAATTCGAATCGGAGGTAGTATCTTATATCATCTCTCTACCTGATTCTTTTATTTATTTTTGTGAATCTCTCTACTTGATTCGTCGGTTCGTATCAATGAAGTTAATTTGTCTAGTTTATTATCGACGAGACTATAACTCCGCCTATGTCTTCTAGGCATAGCCGGTCCCAAGCCCGGGTAAAGGAGGAGGGTTGTGATAGGCTTGGCGAGACAACGTAAAAACTAGCCAGTCCCATAGGTATGAAACCCATTTGAGCGAGAGTAGCACTAGGATGGGTGACCTCATGGGAAGTCCTCGTGAAAGGGTATCATATCTAAGGGTTGTGATAGGCTTGACGAGCCAACATAAAAACTAGCCAGTCTTTTTGGTATGAAACCCATTTGGGCGAGAGTAGTACTAGGATGGGTGACCTTCTGGGAAGTCCTTGTGAAAGGGTTTTATATCTAGCCTACCCCAACTGTTTTGGGATAAAAATTATCGACGAGACTATGAATTAATGCTAATGGATAGAAATGAGGACCCAATTTTATATACGGAGTAAATATAAACGGTGTACACGTCAAAATGAGAAATTAATGTGGGGGAAAGTAAGTAGTAAAAGAATTATTTCTGGAATAAATCCGGACGACAAATTGATATAGACATAAAAGAATTATGCTCCTATCTGCCAAAACGTCTTGCTCCACATATTTTTCGAGAACACCTTGAGAGGGGCAGGGGTTCCTGCATTTCATTAAGAAGAGAGTTGGTCCAGTTTATAAGGAAAACCGGACCCGAAAGCCTAACATTCTCGGCTAATCAGGGAAAACCGAAAGAAAATTCAAAAAGAAAGAAAAAAGAAAACGAGAAAAAAAGAGGCGCTAGAACTTGGGACAGGGACAAGATAACTTTATCAGTACTCCACAAAACTTCTGAAGGACAGATCCCGTAATCTACTGCACAAAACTTGTTAAAGACATGTAGGGACAGCATAATCAGAGATGGCAATCCATCCAACTGGAAAAGAAAGGAAAAGAAAAAAAAAGAACCCACAAATGGTGCAACGGATGTTTTGTTTTTTCCCTGCACTATATTTTAAGGACCAACTCTCCGGAAATCCACGCCGAAATGATTTTGATTTGGTCCGGAGCGGTTTGTCTGTCCGCGTCGCCTCTCGCGGTCTCGCGTGCGTCCTCGCCCTGGCCGGGTCGCACCCGGTCCGAGTCAATTGGCTAGTGGTAGCTGTAGAATGGGAGTCCATATTGGCAGCAGACAGCGGCATTTTCCGTTTTAAAAACTGGATTAGCACATGCGAAACCTCCGTAGCAACATGGCATCATTTGCCTCTTCCTTTTGTGGCAAAGGCATGGATGGATGGCTATCGTAGTAGTGTCATTTTTGCATCCGCTGTGTGTGGTATGGCACCTGCCGCTCTGCAACAGTGCGCTCCCATATCGTGCAGTTACTTGAAAAGATAACATTGAGTAGGTTCCCTCTTTGTTTATCTGGTCCCATATATATAAATACCCAGCCAAGCAATTGATAAGGTATCAGGTCAATTTTCAGGTCTTACATGTACATATTCTGACTTAATTTGTACTCCCTCCCTCTGTAAACTAATATAAGAGCGTATAGATCACTACTATAGTATTCTAAACGCTCTTATATAAGTTTACAGAGGGAGTACTGTGTAAACTTGCAAACTATGTACTGACAGCTCTGAACGGTTAATTGCTCTGTGATACACACACAAAGATGGCACTGTACAATTTTTTAGATATGTTTTATGACACGCCCAGATGAATATGAGCCATTAATTCAATGTGATATGATATTAATGATAGATAAATACAAGCAAGGGAATGGTTTTACCAAATCACGAATATAAACAAGGAAAAAGACTCTACAAATGTGTTAAAAGTTGTTATCTCTTCTTTTATTGTCTAATAGTTGAGTCATGCACACTGCTCAACTAGGATACTACCTCCGATCCATATTAATTGTCGTTGATTTAGTACAAAGTTATACTAAATCAATGACAATTAATATAGTATCGGAGGGGGTATTAATTATTTACTTTGGCCAAAATATATCATTTGTTAGAAATACACATATAAGGTAGATATCATCTATATGCACGAGTACAAAGATATATAAGTACTTAAGCAATTTTAGACATTTAGGTGCCAATTTACATCATGTGTAATTGATTCTTTAATATTTAATTGCGTGTTCGTGTGATATCAATGCCACACTATGAGAATCAAATTCAGCATATCTAGCATACAAAAGCGGGGGCAAATTATAATTTGAATGATCACGCATAGAATATCACACAAGTCTCTGCAATAAACAAGATAGAACACTAAAAATATTGCATATCCGAATTTTTCTTTGATCACTCGATGTCCGGGAATAATTTCTCTTCTTTTTTTGCGTGGCTTTTTATCTCATGAATTGTAGTGCAGGTTATCGCTGTCAAAATAACCCAACCCTAACATTACAGACGGTGACAATTTTTGTCGTTGTTAAATTCTTTTTTTAGAAATGGAGGAGGACCCCCGGCCTCTGCATCTGAACGATGCATGCAGCCATTTTATTAATTATTCACACAAGACCTTACAAAGTCATACAACGGTAAGACTGAAGCCACAGTCTAGGCAACAAAAGTGTCGCTACTCCTATCCAATTGATGAAGGGATGTTGATAGTCTGGGCCTAATACCAAACAGAATTCGCAGCCAAACCTAACATCTAAGACCTGAGGTCCCAACCAGGACGCCTGCCGGGTATGTGCACCCACCAGTCCGGCGTGCTCCTCAACCAGGATGCCTGCCGGGTATGAGGCCGCCGCAGCCACCTGCCACAAATCCATCTTCAGAGTTGTACTGCTTCATGAACGTTGCCCGGTCTAGCTGCCGCCGACGCCACCACGATGCCAGACAGCGTCGACCTCCTGCGCGAGTCCATCATCACACATCAGACGCCTAATCTCCAGAGCGCCATGCCATCGAGATCCGACACCATCAATGTGTGTGATGAAGCACCGCTCCTCCTCTTGTCTCCACTAGTAGGAAGAGGGGCTTTTACCCCGGTTCATAAGGGCCTTTAGTCCCGGTTCTGGAACCGGGACTAAAGGGTCGTTACTAATGCCCTAGCCCTTTAGTCCCGGTTCTTACACGAACCGGGACTAAAGGTTGTCCACGTGGCCGGTGCGGGGAGCCCAGGCAGGAGGGCCTTTGGTCCCGGTTGGTGCCACCAACCGGGACCAATAGGCATCCACGCGTCAGCACCTGGCAGGAGCTGAGGTTTTTGTTTTTTTGAAAGGGGGTGGTTTAGGGGTTTTGGGGGTTAATTTAGGTGTTCCATATATTGTGTTAGCTAGCTAATTAATAGAGAGAAGTGTCCTCTCTTATCTCCGTGCTTGGTCGACGCTACGTACTATATACGTATGGAGAGGAGTAGACACGCTAACTAGTAATCAAATGAAGGAAACAGAAGATCGTCATGAACATATGCATACAGAGAGAAGTGATATCGACCACCTCTCCTTCTCCGAGATATTGGTCGAACAACAAGTTCTCGCATATCTATCCGACACTACCGGCTACATATATACAATAATTATCTCTTACAATACAATCTCCTAATTATATTGTAGGCACACAGGGTCCACATAGTATTCTCCGTTTTCAGCGATCACGTGGTCAAGGAAGAATGCCGCCAATTCCTCTTGAATTCCTCGCATACGATCTTCTGCTAGGAGTTGATCCCGCTTCCGAAAAATCTAATTTGAAGAAGGGGGTCAATACATATATATGAATAAATGAAACTCAACACAAATGATGGTAATAAAATAAAATTGTGAATATTATTGCTTACGCACTTCATATTGTTCTTCAGTGTAGCCCCGCTCACAGGTATGGTAGCGGATGGACTCGCAAACGTAGTATCCACAGTAATTATTTCCGGGTTGCTGCCACAACCACTTTACAAGAAATAGAGGTCAATCAAACTGATAAGCAAGCATGCTAAATGGTATTGATCAAACTAGCGCTTGAATCACTAGGAGATGTGCGGAACATGCTACTATAGTACTTACTTTCGGGTGTCTAAATTGCAGCTGGTTCGGCACTCCCGGGGCTTTTGAGGTGAATTTTCTCCAAACCCTGCCAGACAAAGAAAACAATTACTTGATATCAGGAAATGAACAAAGTTGCTGATATGGTGGATAATGATCGATTTAACTTACTTCTGGAGCATTTGAGTCATGTTCGCATAGTCCTGGGGATCTTTTCGTCTCGAGCCTAAGACGGTTACTACTCCCGGCTCAAACTTAATCTCTAGGAGAATATAGTGGAAGCTGCGCATGCATGCATAAGTCATCAATTACATTACCATAACCTGGACTAATAAGGGAAACCGAATATGCAGAAGACAGTAACACTCACTTGAAGTTGTAAGGAAAGAGTATTATATCTTTGTTTTGATTTAATACCAACGATTGTAGCAAGTTGGCCTCGGCTTCTTTGGGATTTTTTTCAACCGTATATGCATCTATGAGATTTGTGTTAATGAACCCAATATCACCGATTTGTCTTTTCTTCAATTCGGCGATCTTCAATCTGCATAATATAGTGAGGATAAGTATAAATACATGCAATGAAAGAGCTGACCTATATAGAGAGACTTAATGACAGAAGTAGTACTACTTACAGACAGTAGCAAGTGATCGTTGTTTTATCGAGGAACTTTTGATTGTAAAACTGGAAGAAATCCTCAAATGGAACATTCAGCAGTTCAATTCCAACGAGGTCATGCTCCGGTTTAACTCTCAGCGTCAAAGTACTCATCCCATTAGATTCTCTGCAGGTTTTCATGTACCAATCATCGTGCTTAGAGATCTGACATCTTTGACGAGAGGCTTCCCGTAATGGAATTTGTGTTCGTCCACCTCCATGATTTCATAATGTACATCGTCGGGCAGGTAATCTCCAAGATTGCTATAACCGGGCACCATACCCGGATCATTAGCGACGATGTCTTTTGACACCTTGAGTGGGGGGCACGATTGGTTCGCTTGTTCGCCGAGCTGGGCAATTTTTTCCCAGCTCGTCGTTCTTTCATCCTTTTATCACTGACAGTACTTCCCGACCGCTCCGCTTCAGCATATGCCTTTCCAAGAACGCGCTCATAGTTGCCTCTCGGCGGAGACTTTGGTGGTTTTGTCAGGGCAGCCAGAGTGCGCTTTGCTTTCACCGGATCTACCTTCTCCTCCGGAGGTGGATGTTTCTTTGCTTTGACCCCTTCAAAGAAGTTCTTCACTTCGGCTCGCACGATCTTCGCGTTCTCCTCCTCGGTCCTCTCATATGGTAACTTCTCTGGAGTCTTCAGAGAAGGACCGAATCTGTATTGCCTCCCGCCTCTGGCAGCTGTACTGCTAGACGTCGGCAGAGCAGACGGAGCGGCTGCGGCTGTCTTCTTTCCTTGCTTACGAGGCGGAGGAGAAGGACTGCGACGCGCCGGAGCAGCCGCAGCGGCGGCGGGTCTCTTCCGCCCTTGCTGACGAGGCGAAGAAGGAGGAGGTTGGCTGCCCTGGCGCGCCGGCGCTGGCGGAGAAGGAGGCGGAGTGCCGCCACGCGCCGGAGAAGGAGGCTGAGTGCCCTGATCACTCGCCGGAGGAGGAGGCGGAGGAGGAGGCGGAGTGCCCTTACTCGCCGGAGCCGTCCAGTTCGGAAGCTTGATGAGTTCCTTTCGCCATAGGCATGGAGTCTTCAGAGCTAAACCCAGCCGAGTCTCCCCTTCACCGGTAGGGTGGTCAAGCTGGAGGTCCTCAAATTCCTCCGTTATTTCATCCACCATCACCCTAGCATATCCTTCTGGAATCGGCCGGCAGTGGTAGGTTGCGCCTGGTTCAGTAGGTAAAACAGAGCCAACAACCGCCTTGACTTTCAAGTTCTGCCATTCCGCCATAAGGTGGCAATGTTGAGACTCCGTGATAGCATCCACGGGGTAGCTAGGAGTAGCCGCATGCTCCAGCTGAGGCAGCTCGGTGGAAGCCACGCTGCTTCTACGCTAAGATGGCGGTGTAGCTTCGGGGGCAGTTTCGGCATCTCTATTGCCGTCTCGTTCCTCTAGCACTTGAACCCTTTCGTGCAGACGCTGAATATGGATCTGCTCCACTTTTTTCCTCCTCTCTTGGGTTTTGTAACCGCCCGCGTCCGGAAAACCAGCCTTCCACGGAACGGAGCCTGGCGTGCCTCGTGTCCGTCCAGGGTGCTCAGGATTCCCGAGGGCCATTATGAGCTTGTCGTTCTCTCTGTCTGGAACGAACGTCCCTTGCTGCGCTGCATCGATATAGTGCTTAAGCTTCTTGACGGGTATTGCAAGTTGCTCGTCCGTCCAACGACACCTCCCTGATACAGGGTCCAAGGTTCCGCCAGCCCCGAAGAACCAAGTCCGGCAACGGTCTGGCCAGTTCATTGTCTCTGGTTCGATCCCTTTATCAAGCAGATCCCTCTCAGACTTGGCCCACTTAGGCCGGGCTTTGAGGTAGCCACCTGACCCCGTGCGATGGTGAAGCTTCTTCTTGTTTGTCGCTGACATCTCCTTACTCTTTTCCGATGACTTGTGGGCCACAAATGCGGGCCAGTGATCTCTGATCTTCTCATACCGGCCGATGAATTCTGGTGTCTCTTCTTTGTCGACAAACGTTTTCAGCTCATTCTTCCACCTCCTGAATAGGTCTGCCATCTTCTTAAGAGCATGAGACTTGATTAATTGCTCTATAACTGGCTTCTCCGGATCCTCCTCTGGTGGTAGGGTGAAATTTGCCTTCAGCTCAGTCCAAACATCATCTTTCTGCATATCATTGACATAAGACACCTCAGGGTCTTCCTTCTTAGGCTTATACCATTGGTGGACGCTGATCGGGATCTTGTCCCTAACTAGAACCCCGCACTGAGCAGCAAAAGCATCCTTTGTCCGGAGGGGTTCAATCGGTTGGCCGTCGCGCGCGATTGCTGTGATCTCAAACCTTTCATCCGAGCGCAACTTTCTCTTCGGGCCTCGTCTCTTTACCGCAGTTGTGCTCGATCCGGAGGGCTAGAAAAAAGAAGAAAGACGAGTGTTAATTAATATGTGTACATACCAAAACAATGAATGCATCAATTAGCTAGTCAGCACAGGCTTAACTAATATATTTACCTGGTCGGACTTTGTTCGGTCACCGGAGCCGTCACCACGGGCTCCTTCTTGCACCAGCATTGGGTCACCGGAGCCATCATAATCATGTCTTTCCTCCTCCACTCTTCGATCACCGCAGCCTGCTTCTTTACCCTGTTCTTCCAGACCATCATTGTCGTTAAGATACGACAAGATATCACCTCCGGCTAAGATTATGTCCCCCAACACCTCTTCTGCTTGCTCATCTCGTCCGTGCTCCATTGTTTCTGCAAATATTACAACATGGCAATTATTACACAAACATGACAGCAGGTGGATATATTAGTACAAACGTAGACCTAGCTTATTCCGGGTTTGGGGTGGCCTAGGCAACGCTTCAAGGGTAGGGGCGCGGCGGGAGGGGGTAGGAGACCGACATCATTTTTTTCTAGGGTTTGGGTGTCCTCGAGAGTTTTGGTCGAGCGAGAGGGCCGGGGGGGTGCTCCCGTGGTATAAGTTATCACGGTCGAGAGGGGGTATACATATCGACCGTCCATCATGTGGAAGTTATCTGAGAGGGAGTTATATATATCGACAATGACGACATACATACACGGGAAAATAATGTTATCGGGGAGGGGGTATATATCGACCCCCCCCCCCACGTGTTGAAGTTATCGGGAGGGGGTTTTATATCGACAACGACGACATACATACACGGGAAAATAGTGTTATCGAGGAGGGGGTATATCGACCCCCCCTCGTGTTGAAGTTATCCCCCCTCGTGTTGAAGTTATCGGGAGGGGGTAATATCGACAACGACAACATACATACACGGGAAAATAATGTTATCGGGGAGGGGGTA
>NC_057805.1:503939529-503946230 GCF_018294505.1 Triticum aestivum
AGCAGACCAAAGGGCGGGAAGCGGCGGCCTTTGGTCCCGGTTGGTGGCACCAACCGGGACTAAAGGGTGGGCATTGGTCCCGGTTGGTGGCACCAATCGGGACCAAAGGCCTTGCGCTGCCCGCGGCCAAAAGTTTAGTCCCACCTCGCTAGTTGAGAGGGACTCGGAGTGGTTTATAAGCCCCACTGCGGCTGCCCTCTCGAGCTCCTCTCAAATGCAGGCTTACGGGCCTAATGTCACACTGTGCTGTCTGTTGGCCTATTGGGCCTTCGGCGGGCCTGAATCCTGGCCCAGGTTGGGTTTCTAGTCGTATTCAGGCCGTGGTGGCCCAATAGGTGGCAGTTTTTTTAAAAAAAATTCCAGTTTTTTGGTTCTGTTTTTTGCATTATTTATTTTCTTTTGTTTTTTGCTTTATTTTTTAATTCTTTTGCTTGGTCAGCAAAATTATAAACTGTCTGTTAGTGCCATTAGTTTTAGAAAACATATAAACTTTCTATTAGTGCCATTAGTTCTTTATGAAAATTCTTTTTGCTGTATTTAGTTTTTTTGTTTTCTTTTTTGCTATATTTATTTTGTTTTGTTTCCACTTACAACAAAAAACTTATTTATTTTATTTTATTTTGTTTCTAATTACTTATTTATTTTACTTTATGATAATTCTTTCTGCTATTAAAGTTTCTATCAAAAAAAGTTTTTTATTAAAATTCTTTTTGCTTTTAATGATTAAAAATAAAAAAGAGGCGCAATGCGCGTTGATTTGCTTCAAGCCTTTCGGAATAGTGTAGACTGCACTGCACATAGCTCGATGCAGTCTACCTTATTCCTCAAGGCTTGAAGCTAAGCAACGTGAGCATTGCGCCTCTTCTTCATCGTCTCTGCACTCAGGGCTTATAAACCGCTCCTAGTGCCTCTCAGCTAGCGAGGTGGGACTAAAAAACTGCTTAGCTAGTAAGAAACTCTAGTACCGGTTCGTGCCACGAACAGGTACTAAAGGTGCTTGTGGGACCACAGCCTCATTAGTACCGGTTCGTGGCACCAACAGGGACCAAAGGGTGGAATTGGTCCCGGTTCGTGCCACCAACCGGGACCAATGGCCTTGCACAGCGGCGTGGTGGTGAGTTTAGTCCCACCTTGCTAGCTAAGAGAGAGCCGCACCTGTTTATAAGGTGCGGTGCGCCTGAGCTGTCGACCTCCTCTGTAAAGCAGGCTTACGGGCCTAACCTCTCTGCACTCAGGGCTTATAAAGCATTTCAAATGAACTCTGAAAAGGTTGAAAGTTGGCATGGTATCATCATTTCATCCACATAGCATGTGCAAGAAATTTGAGAGGGTTACGGCAAAAACTAGATGCACTTCTTGTACAAAACGGACAATGGTATCATACTCGTCTATTACAAAGTTGGCATGGTATCATCATAATAGTTGCGGGAGAAAGTCTTCACTTTTTCTTCGCTTGTGTCATTTGCTTATTGCGCCGTAACCATGGATAATCTTCATCGTTTATCAGGATGCTTGGGCCAGCCTTGACTTTAAAGGGAGGAATTTTATGAAACTTTTCATAATCTTCAGACATGTCTGTCTTGCCCTCCACTCCCACAATGTCCCTTTTTCCTGAAAGAACTATGTGCCGCTTTGGCTCATCGTATGATGTATTCGCTTCCTTATCTTTTCTTTTCCTCGGTCTGGTAGACATGTCCTTCACATAGATAACCTGTGCCACATCATTGGCTAGGACGAACGGTTCGTCAGTGTACCCAAGATTGTTCAGATCCACTGTTGTCATTCCGTACTGTGGGTCTACCTGTACCCCGCCTCCTGACAGATTGACCCATTTGCACTTAAACAAAGGGACCTTAAAATCATGTCCGTCGTCAAGTTCCCATATGTCCATTATGTAACCATAATATGTGTCCTTTCCCCTCTCGGTTGCTGCATCAAAGCGGACACCGCTGTTTTGGTTGGTGCTCTTTTGATCTTGGGCGATCGTGTAAAATATATTCCCATTTATCTCGTATCCTTTGTAAGTCAATACAGTCGAAGATGGTCCCCTGGACAACGAGTACAACTCATCACAAACAGTGGTGTCACCTCTGAGACGTGTTTCCAACCAACTGCTGAAAGTCCTGATGTGTTAACATGTAATCCAGTCGTCACACTGCTCCGGGTGTTTGGAGCGCATACTGTTCTTGTGTTCATCGACATACGGGGTCACCAAGGTAGAGTTCTGTAGAACTGTGTAGTGTGCTTCAGACCAAAAATATCCTTCCCTGCATATTATTGAGTTCCCCCCTCCAAGCGTGCCTTTTCCAGTCAGTCTCCCCTCATACCGCGATTTAGGGAGACCTATCTTCTTAAGGCCAGGAATGAAGTCAACACAAAACCCAATGACATCCTCTGTTTGATGGCCCATGGAGATGCTTCCTTCTGGCCTAGCGAGGTTACGGACATATTTCTTTAGGACTCCCATGAACCTCTCAAAGGGGAACATATTATGTAGAAATACGGGCACCAGAATGACAATCTCGTCGACTAGATGAACTAGGACGTGCGTCATGATATTGAATAAGGATGGTGGGAACACCAGCTCGAAACTGACAAGACATTGCGCCACATCACTCCTTAGCCTTGGTATGATTTCTGGATCGATCACCTTCTGAGAGATTGCATTGAGGAATGCACATAGCTTCACAATGGCTAATCGGACGTTTTCCGGTAGAAGCCCCCTCAATGCAACCGGAAGCAGTTGCGTCATAATCACGTGGCAGTCATGAGACTTTAGGTTCTGGAACTTTTTCTCTGGCATATTTATTATTCCCTTTATATTCGACGAGAAGCCAGTCGGGACCTTCATACTGAGCAGGCATTCAAAGAAGATTTCTTTCTCTTCTTTCATAAGAGCGTAGCTGGCAGGACCTTCATACTGCTTCGGAGGCATGCCATCTTTTTCGTGCAAACGTTGCAGGTCCTCCCGTGCCTCAGGTGTATCTTTTGTCTTCCCATACACGCCCAAGAAGCCTAGCAGGTTCACACAAAGGTTCTTCGTCACGTGCATCACGTCGATTGAAGAGCGGACCTCTAGCTCTTTCCAGTAGGGTAGGTCCCAAAATATAGATTTCTTCTTCCACATGTGTGCGTGTCCCTCAGCGTCATTCGGAACAGCTAGTCCGCCGGGACCCTTTCCAAAGATTACGTGTAAATCATTGACCATAGCAAGTACGTGATCACCGGTACGCATGGCGGGCTTCTTCCGGTGATCTGCCTCGCCTTTGAAATGCTTGCCTTTCTTTCGACATTGATGGTTGGTCGGAAGAAATCGACGATGGTCCAGGTACACATTCTTCCTGCTTTTGTCCAGGTATATACTTTCAGTGTCATCTAAACAGTGCGTGCATGCATGGTATCCCTTGTTTGTCTGTCCTGAAAGGTTACTAAGAGCGGGCCAATCGTTGATGGTTACAAACAGCAACGCGTGCAGGTTAAATTCCTCCTGTTTGTGCTCATCCCACGTACGTACATCGTTTCCATTCCACAGCTGTAAAAGTTCTTCAACTAATGGCCTTAGGTACACATCAATGTCGTTGCCGGGTTGCTTAGGGCCTTGGACGAGCACTGGCTAGGTGCTGTGATTGCTGCTCTGCTCCCCGAAAGGATTAATGCCATCCGCGCTTAAACCAAACCATACGTTCCTTGGGTCAGCTGCAAACTCAGCCCAGTACTTTCTCTCGATTTTTCTCCACTGCGACCCGTCAGCGGGTGCTCTCAACTTCCCGTCTTTCTTACGGTCCTCACTGTGCCATCGCATCAACTTGGCATGCTCTTCGTTTCTGAACAGACGTTTTAACCGTGGTATTATAGGAGCATACCACATCACCTTCGCAGGAACCCTCTTCCTGGGGGGCTCGCCGTCAACATCACCAGGGTCATCTCGTCTGATCTTATACCGCAATGCACCGCATACCGGGCATGCGTTCAGATCCTTGTACGCACCGCGGTAGAGGATGCAGTCATTAGGGCATGCATGTATCTTCTGCACCTCCAATCCTAGAGGGCATACGACCTTCTTTGCTGCGTATGTACTGTCGGGCAATTCGTTATCCTTTGGAAGCTTCTTCTTCAATATTTTCAATAGCTTCTCAAATCCTTTGTCAGGCACAGCCTTCTCTGCCTTCCACTGCAGCAATTCCAGTACGGTACCGAGCTTTGTGTTGCCATCTTCGCAATTGGGGTACAACCCTTTTTTGTGATCCTCTAACATGCGATCGAACTTCAGCTTCTCCTTTTGACTTTCGCATTGCGTCCTTGCATCGACTATGACCCGGCGGAGATCATCATCATCGGGCACTGGTTCCTCTTGATCTTCAGCAGCTTCCCCCCTTGCAGCATCATTGGGCACATCGTCTGGTTCCTCTTGATCTTCAGCAGCTTCCCCCGTTGCAGCATCACCGTATTCAGGGGGCACATAGTTTTCATCGTCCTCTTCTTCTTCGCCGTCTTTCATCATAACCCCCATTTCTCCGTGCCTCGTCCAAACATTATAGTGTGGCATGAAACCCTTGTAAAGCAGGTGGGCGTGAAGGATTTTCCGGTCAGAGTAAGACTTCGTATTCCCACATATAGGGCATGGACAACACATAAAACCATTCTGCTTGTTTGCCTCAGCCACTTCGAGAAAATCATGCACGCCCTTAATGTACTCGGAGGTGTGTCAGTCACCGTACATCCATTGCCGGTTCATCTGCGTGCATTATATATAATTAAGTGTGTCAAAAACCATTACAGAACATCATGAATAGATAATTAAGTGACCAAATTAATAGAAGTTCATCATCACATTAGAACCAAAGTACATACATAGTTCTCATCTAACAACATATATATAGCTCTCCAGAGCATCTAATTAATTAAACCATACATTGAAACTATGTAAAACATTTCAATGCGAAAACAAATGCGATCATAATCGCAACCAAGGTAACAATTGATCCAACGGCATAATGATACCAAGCCTCGGTATGAATGGCATATTTTCTAATCTTTCTAATCTTCAAGCGCATTGCATCCATCTTGATCTTGTGATCATCGACGACATCCGCAACATGCAACTCCAATATCATCTTCTCCTCCTCAATTTTTTTTATTTTTTCCTTCAAGTAATTGTTTTTTTCTTCAACTAAATTTAACCTCTCGACAATAGGGTCGGTTAGAATTTCCAGTTCAACCACCTCCTAGATGAATAAAATCTATGTCACGCTGGTCGGTATATTTGTCATAAACAATAAATGAATCAAATAGTTATAAAAAGATAATATATACCACATCCGAATCATAGACAGGACGAGGGCCGACGGGGGCGGATACCAAAACCATCGCACTATGTAATAAGAAGGAATAAAATAGTAAGAAAATTAGACAAGTATCTATCTAAAGTAAGAATTTTTTTTCTTTCAAAAAGAAGATAAGAACAAGAGGCTCACCACGGTGGTGCCGGCGACGAGATCGGCGCGGGCGGTCGACGACGGTGAAGACGGGAATGGGACGTGACGGGCCGCTAAACCTAGACAAATCTCAAGGAAAATGGAGCTTTGAGGTCGAGCTTCGAGAGGACAAAGCTTAACTAGTGTGGCTCGGGCATTTCATCGAACACCTCATGTGCATAGGAGGTGAGCTAGAGCACCACAAAGCCCTCCCCTCGCCGGCCAGAGAAAAACAGAGCACTGGAGTGCTCTGCTCGCGGGCGAGGGGTATATATAGGCACCTCATTGGTCCCGGTTCGTGGCATGAACCGGTACTAAATCCGGGCCTTCTGTCCCGGTTCATGCCAAGAACCGGGACAAATGGTTGTGGGCCAGGAGCAAGGACCATTAGTCCCGGTTCGTGGCTCGAACCGGGACAAATGGTTCCATACGAACCGGGACCAATGCCCACGAGGCCCCGGCCGGCCCCCTGGGCTCACGAACCGGGACCAATGCTCACATTGGTCCCGGTTCGTGACTGAACTGGGGCTAATGTGAAAACTGCCCTGTGACCTAAGCCATGTTTTCTACTAGTGCTCCTCCAGCCATCACTTGCTCCAAAACGATGCCCCCATGAGGGAAAGCGCTACTAAGAACGCCATCATCGTCCGATGCGGGAGACCCAGATCTAGGGTTTCCCCCGGAGCTTCCCGAGCCTGATGACGCCAACTGGAACAACGATGCCTCGACAAGGAAACGACATCAGAGACGTCGCCATCGTCCGCCATGACCGTACTCGGCGCGATTTTCATCGGCAGTTGCGCCACCGGGCGTACGCCGCCAGCCTCGCTGGTTCCTTTGACCGTAGCAAACTCCAAAACGATGCCCTAAAGAGGGACTACGGCTCAAGAGCACCGCCATCGCTCGATCCCATGGAGATCTAGGGTTTCCCCCGGAGTTGTCTGAGTTGTCAAGGACCAGACACAGATGGAATCCCGCAGATCCGTCCTGCTGCCGACGTGTCGCACTCGCCATCGCGCGATTGTGACCCGGAGACCAAGCTCACGCCTGAGCCCAGATCCGGCCGCGCCGCCGCCGATCTGGTCACGCCGCCGCTGTTCCTGGCGACCGTGGCGCCCCAGATCTTGAAGCCGCCTGCCATGGGGAATGGGATCGCCGGAGCGCCGCCAGCCCCCATCATGACGTCTGGCCGCACGCCACGCTCCGGCCCGGGGGCGCCGGCCCGCG
>NC_057805.1:503946562-503982349 GCF_018294505.1 Triticum aestivum
GGTCGGGGGCGACGGGATCTGGGGCCTCCCAGCCGCCGCACGGGGGCGACTCGGGAGGGACGAGAGGACACTAAATCTATTTGGCATATCCGAATTTATTATATTGAAAAACTCATTTTCGTATGGTTTAACTTTGAGCCATGAGTTGCAGTGCAGGTACCGTGGTCCAAACAATGCAACCTGTAATTAATAGAGTAATAACGACGGCAATTTTTGTTGTTAAATTTCTCCAACTGCACTGGCAAGTGTCAACTGATTAAGCTAGTCTGCTAGTAGCTAGGCATACGGTACAGGGAGGATGTATTTGCAAGTCATGCGAGTGATACGAGATCTTGGGTAGATACCTTTCCGTGTGCGAGCAACCCGTATTAGCGGTTGGCAGATGGTGCGCCCTTCAAACCAACACCCACGATCTCCAAATGTTGAGGCTTGCCGGCTCGATATGGAGCGCCCAACCTAAATCATGACAACCCAGGACCAGATGACGACTCTGGTAGAATGACAGTTTTTATCAAAATCATCATATCATCGGTTATTATGCCGGTCAGGCAGATATGGCAACCCTGGTAGACTTACTCTTATGTCATAAATGAATATTCTACTAGAGTAATTGTTGAAAGAAAAACTTGGTGGAAAATATATTTTTGTTTTTTATAACTTACGGACAGAAAGGACCCAATTTCAATTTCTTTTTTTCTTTTCGAATACGACTTCAATTCCTTGAAACTGATGATGCACAGAAGAATTCTTGTTTTCGTATGGTTTTCGGGCCATGAGTTGCAGTGCAGGTACCGTGGTCCAAATAAAACGACCAGCCTTTATAGATTACTAGCGGTGGCAATTGTTACTAAAAAAAAGTTACTCAAAAAACTATCGGTGGCAATTTTCCTGGTTATAATTTTCTCCAACTGCACCGGCAAGTGTCAACTGATTAAGCAGCAGTGGCTAGGGAAGACGTATTTGCAAGTTGCGAGTGATACGAGATCTTGGGTAGATGCCTTTCCGAGCCCGAGCAACTCGTGTTAGTTGGCAGCACAGGGAGCGCTTTTATTTTCTTATGAGGAAGCTAGATATGATGGATCGCTACTTGCAAACAGTGAGCTTTTGGTTAATCAACCAGGGGTTTAACTAGGTATACCTAGGAGGCCACCAGCAGTGTAGCGCTAGTATTATGTGATACGGTTGTTGGTCAGCTGTTCAGACGTACGTACTGTATATATATTGTTGGCGCAAGTGGCTTCTGACTAGTATTGTTTTCCGTAGATTAAGCAGTTAGGCCGTGCGTGTGTGCGTACGTGGATGATTATTGAGGTCGATCAACCAAGAGCGCTGATGAAAGAAGCAATCGGGGGTTGGTTAGTTGGTGAAAGACGGGATAACCATCTAGATATTCAGATAGATGCTAGTAGATGTGTGCCGCCGCTGACCAGCTAGCTATGTGTCACTGTCGCTCATACATGTAGATGTAGTTGTAGTAAGTTGTTTTCTGGAGCAGACAGGCGCAAAAGCACAAGAGAATTGTGCACGTATGCACTTATATAGCAGGTGATCAGTGCCAAACCATATCGATCTGTTGGACCATCTCGAAATCCCAACGATGTCCGTGTGCTCTTGGTCGACCATACGCACCCTAAACGGACGGAGCGCGCGATCCTTCCCTACGACGGCGACGCCGTAGCGTAGCTTTTTCTGCGCCGGCAAGGAAATATGGCTCCGTACGCGCCGTGGCACGGAAGCTACCTGGCTACCTCGCGGTGGGAGACGTTCGTTTTCCAGCACGCGCGCGGGCATGGCCCGGAACGGGGCGGTGCCGTACGGGAGAAGAGAAGGCGGCGGTGGGCGCGCGCAACCGGTCGCCGATCGGGATGTGCACGTACGTAAGCGTCAGGCGCATGCAGCATGCCATGCTCTACCCGCGCCGCCTGCCTGCGCGGCGGCGACGAGTTGGGCGGGCGGGCGGTCAGCGGCGCCCGTACGTGCCTAGCTAGCAGCGTTAGGCTACCTAGGGCACCCATTATGCATGCACGCATGCATGTAAACTCCGGCCGGCGCCCGTGGATTCCGGCCGGCAAAGGCTCGGAAAGCAGCGGCGACGGGACGCGGATCAGGCATCAACTCACGAGTCACGACACGCACAGCAGAGCAGCTTGGCCTCGTCGCAGTTGCCGCCCCGTTCCGTTCGTCATCGCCTCTTCCATCTGGTTTAACCGGCACTGCATTGCCGTCGTTCTCGTTCTCGTTCACGAGATCACCAGCTAGCCGATCACATCCATGCATGGATCGTACGTACACAGACAGCGTGATGCATGCATGCATGCTTGGACGAAAAAACAAAGCGCGTACCGATCTTTGATCGGTCAGTCGGTCCCGCGCGCTTTCCTTTACGTTTAGACTTCTACTATGTCTGTTAAAAAATACTCCCTCTATACTTTGGATGCACATGCATGCATCAACGCGGGAACAAGGCGCGGCCTGGATTAACACAAGCTAGCTAGCTAGTATAAGGAGACGATTTAGGGGTCAAACGAAATCACACTGTTATCTCTCTCTATACTATATATACACATAGAGCCTAGATATATGCTTTGCTTGATTCGCCTAGCTAGTAGGAGTAGCTAGACCTATGAGTATGACGCACGATATCTTTGGCTTTTTGATCTTTTCAATCGACCGATCGGCAGGACGGACGGCAGCAACTGTGTTTCAACAGGAGGAGATTTTATTTTATAAAAAGCAATAGTCACACCTGCTTGGTCGCTCGTTCGTTCAAAGGGCAGGGCGCCGCCGTTAACTTAATTAACGTGTGTGTGAAACCACTGGGCTAGCAAGCTCGCAATAGCTAGGAGCCTAGGATCAGGTCGGTCATGTGAAAGGCTTGGCCAATTAGTTAGTTGTCTTTCTTACTCCGCATATGAGATTTGTTTGAAGACACACTTCGTAAAATTTAATCGTATTTACATGAAAAAATACCGACATCTAGAATATTAAAGTTATATAATATAAAAATTAAAATCATGACACATATAATGATGTTGATTTCGTCCTGTGAAAATTGATATTTTTTCCTGGCATGGACCGGAGGGAGTATGCTCTTAGCATGGACTCACTTGAAAATTAATTATCAAACAGAGAGGGGTAGGAGGGGTTAGCTTTGACCGGACCATCGCTTCCTCGATCGGAAAACCAGGAAGGATTATTTGACCTTTTTTTAAGGCAAAGAAGGATATTTGACTTGATGTGAATCGTGGCAGGCTCTAAATTAAGTTAACGGTGCCTCCGCTAGCCGATAGGTCATGGACCTGGTGTCGCTGTGGTCGTCGATTCGTCGTCCCTCCCTGCAGCAGGACACAACGACTGCTTCAGGAATGACATGCTTCACAGAAACGACGTGATCGATTCGGCTGCATGTTCAATTCCTTGCGGCGCATCACTAATATTTTCATCTCTTGCTTTTACTCGGATGCTCCAGCGTGGCAGTTAGCGATCGATCATCGATGTAACTCGACAGCAACTTACTTTTTTCTTGACATAACTTTAGATCTACTCATCTTCAATTATGACAGTACAACGAACACCAGAAATAATAAAAATTACATCCAGATCCGTAGACCACCTAGCGACGACTACAAGCATAAAGCGAGCCGAAGACGCGCCGCCGTCATTGCCCGACAACAACTTACTTAATCACCGGAACAGTACAAAGATGAAAACGGTTTCCCTTTCCCTTCCTCTGGTGCTCTCGCGTTTGGTAGGGGAATCAACCCTAGCCGCTGCCAGCCCGCAAACCTCCCGGAGTGCCGACGGGCGAAGTCCGCCCGACGTGGCGGCGGGCCTCTCGCGTGGCGTGATCGACATAGGTCATTCTGATCAGCTGGGGCACATTGGCACTGGGGTGGCGACAGACGTTGGTGCTGGGGTTTTCGCGGTGGTGGCATGCATGGATGGCAGCACTGGGGCGGGCCGCGAGCTGGTGATGGCGGGCGCCTGACTCGCTGGATTTGAGCAGCGCTAGTATTGTTGGCGACGTGATCCCCAAGGGACTAGCCAGTCATGTTGTGTCGTGCGCGTTGACCTTACTGGATGCTCGCCGGCTTGGTTTGGAAGCATGTGTTCGACCGTCGGGATCTGCACTGAGGCAGGCCAGGGGATGGCATTGGGGTGTCGGTGATGGGGTGGAGGTGGTTGCGTGCGTCCTTTGCGTGGTCAGTGTGTCCTTGGCCGCGGCGGTTGGCGATCTGCCGTGTGATGCAGGTGGTGGTGGCGACCTATCTTTTCTCGGGTCTGTGCCAGAGGTGGTGGCTTGGACCTAGGGCTTGCACTCAAGCATAGGCCCGAGATGGGTCAGAACGGTAGCTCCAGGTAGATGAGGTTGGGCTGGTTCGGGTCGAGCCCGCGGGCGGCGAGGTTCCTCCCCTCGCGGGCATGGTGGGCGGTGGTGGTGGTCATGACATCGCTGCATCGAGGGAGGGATCGGCACCGTAGGCTATGAACATGGCGTCGTGCGAGCTCGCATGGGCCAAGGCCAGAGGGCTATGGTCATTGCTGGCTCGACGACAGTCATCGACAGTCACCGCGTAGTGCCCACTCCTCCCTGGTCCATCGGGACTGGCCGGGGACGCACTCATAGGCACTTCCTACTGTGGTGGCGCTGCCCCAGGCTCGGTGGCTGATGCCGGGCCAGGTGTGGATGGAGTGCCTCTCGTCTTCCTACTGTGGTTGATGAGCCGTGAAGTGAGTGGCTGGCGGTGTCTTGGGTCTTGGATGCCGGGGAGGCGGTCTCCGATGGTGGTCTGCATGGGTGGCTTTACCACATGCATCATGTTGATGGTGGCGGCGATGCCTCTTAGTCATGTGCGGAGCAAGGGGTGTAGAGGAGGGTGGCTCGGGCACACATCGTTTCTTGGCAGTAGCGACGCCCAGATCCGGATATGGAGGCTTGTGCTTGTCACAACTAGGATGCCTTGTGATGGTAGCGGTGATGTGCCAGGCGAAAGCTCTGTACTTTAGCGCCGATGGCGGCAACACCCAATTGTGCTGCTCTCCTCTTGAGGACGTCGTCGTGGTTCTTCTTTCCGTGTCAGGGTTCCAGACAAACACCCGTGCGTCTCTGGATCTCAACAGCGTCACGCTTAGCGCCGTTTCCTCTCTTGAAGGTGTTGTTGTGGAGCTTAACTTTTATAGGGCGTGGCCTGACGCTGTATTCAAGCCTGCCTAAGTTATTTTTCGACAACACAGTCACGTGCTTTTATGCTGTCTGGCTATCCCAAAATCTGCTCTGTAAGAAGTTTTTCTCGCTACCTAAGCTAATCTAATGGTTCCACTAATGCTAGTAGCAGGAGGACCGTGAACTTTGATGAGTACTTTATCTATAAAAGCAGAGTGAGAACCTGTTTCGAGTCGCGTAACTGGCATTGGACACGGCCGTACAGCAGTCATGCATGTTCTAACTAACCAATGCTTTTTTTAACCTTGTATCTAAGCTAATTTGATGGTTCCACTAATGCTAGCAGCAGGAGTACCGTGCTTTAGTCTGCGCGCTTACATGACAGGAGTACTAGTAGATTAATAATTAACTGATCAAGATCAGGTAAAAGCAAGACAGGTACGCACGTTTTCACGGTGGCCTGTTCTCTTCTGTTCCACAAAATCCATTCCCCAAGATCGAGCCAGCAATCATGCATCCATCCTATGACGCCACTATAGACAAGACTATTATAATCACTGTGGTGTAAGTGTGTGTCGCACTCTTAACTATGTAGCTGGAGTGAGAGAGGATTAATTAATCATAATTAGACGACGCAGCATAGCGTGTGTGATGGAACATGGCACCTTCCTCAGTGGAAGTTTCAAGTCGAGCACAAGGACAAAGCTGTGCTTGGTGGGAACACAAGTACATCCTTGTCATCTTGTTTTGGTTCCTATGCTGACTTTGTTTCATAATGTAGTGGGTATAGAGAGTTTATGAGGCTTGATTTTTTTTTAAAAAAAATCTATGTGCACGTCGTCCTTGTGCTAGTTCGGCCGATTTTGATTTGTCATCCCAAAGATCAATCGTGTCCCAGGGAAGAAGTCGTTTGATTGGAAAGTCCACCAGCTTTGTAATAAAATCCGGGTACTAAAATAAAATGCACCCAATAAAATCTGTAAATTCAACACACGAGATGTATGGTGGTGGCTAGAGCTACCTCAAATCAGGCTATCAATTAGTCTTGCCATTATCGCCGCCGATGTCTTGAATCTGCATTCTCTCGTTTCAGAAATGACATTTATACATGTTTACAGAAAAATAGACAGTTCCACCGAGTTGAAATTCGATTTTAGATCCTGCTAAAATGTTAAGAAGAGCGACCGCGGTAATGGAGAGTGCTCTTTCCCAGTAGCTAGTGCCAGCTGAGTGCCTAGCTTGGCAAGTGCGTAATGCTTCAGCACCTTTCGGTGCATCCTCCCCTCTTAACAAACGACTAAACAAATTGGTTGCTTAACCAGGTGGTGATCGATCATGCGCACATGTGATTTTGACCAGCAAAGCTACCCCCAGGACACTAATCACAACAACTAAGCCTATACTCTACTAGCTGAGCTTCTTTAACTAGGATGGGATCTGCGATGCGATTCGATTCTGCGTATGCTGGCCGGAATATTGGCAGGTGCATGCGTGGACTTAACTACTCCCTCCGTTTTTATTTAGTCCACCTATTAACTTTGGTCAAAATCAAGCTTTGTAAACTTTTACATCATATAAATTTATTATGGTAAATGTTTATATTTATTTTTATAAACTTGTCAAACTTTACGGAGTTTGATTTCAGTCAAAGCTAATATACGGAGTAAATAAAAACGGAAGAAGTCTCTAGAAATAGATTTTCGTCCAGCTTTATAGATAAAACAGTGAACGAAGAAGCATACGACCAAACGATACAAAATACAAAATAGTAAGGTAGCTTTTTACAAAGCCGATCCTGCGTACGCGGTGGAAGAGGTTAATTAGGGAGGTGTCCCGCTAGCTGTTTGATCTTTTTTTTTTTGCGGGTGAGCTGTTTAATCTTCATCACCGATCGAGCTGGGGCCTCGGGTTAGGGCGACGTGTCATCCTATTACGTTGGGAGGGGCCTGATTAAAATGTGTGAGCGTGTCTTTTTTTTTGCGAGAACACTTGTATTACTCAAATATCAATGTCTTTACAATCATCTGATATACCCAAGACCTCCTCTGGCCCAGATCCCAGCCAAGTCATAGTTCGCCCCTCAAATCGAGCAAACCTAGCCAAACTATCACTAGCTTTATTCTGGACTCTCATAATATGAGTAACACAAGTTTGTCTAAGACGCATCAGCAGTCTTATTTCATTAACCAAAGCAGTATAAATTGAACAATCAACTTCGCCAGAGGATACCATAGACACTGCCAAGCTGGAATCCGATTCGATAACAATAGGCAAATCGGAGCGTTGTATAGCCAGCGATAACACCTAGTTCTGCTTCAACCACATCTCTGCAAGAAAATAGCGATCTGCATGCCGAAAAAATAATCCCTCCACTGGAGTTTCGGAGAATCATACCAGTGCCCGCAAGATCACTATCAACAAAGGACCCGTCCGTGTTTAGTTTTACCCGGCCCTCGGCGGGGGGTTGCCACTTACACACTGGGCCAGCACTCTGAATCTCCCTCACTTCTCTAGTGTGATCAAAAGTCAGGTATCCCTTACCTTTAGCCACATCCATACCATGGTTCATTTTGATCCCCACTAATTCATCCAAATATCTTCTCAGGAAATTCACGGATACATCCATGTCCGGGGCCGGTTTATGATGTATGATTTCATTCCGCACGTACCAACTTCTCCAGAAAATGAGCAAAACCTTGCACCGATCAAGCTCACTTAGGGAGTCCAGCGCATGGAGAAGCCAGTCCCTCCCATTGGGCACAAAGGATTCGATCACCGGCAACCTCCATACCTTCGCCATCTCCTTATACAGATCCCTCCCCCGCTGACATCTCAGAAAAGGGTGGAAATTGTCCTCAATCTTTATACCGCAAATCGGACAGCCGCTCACAAGCTCAAGCCCTCTTTTGTTCTTGTTCTTCCACGTAGGAAGAGCGTCCGTCGCCAGACGCCATGCAAAGTTACGGATCGTTGGAGGAACTGCACTGTTCCAAATAAGCTTCCAACAACTCCTTCCTCCTAAAGCCGAGTTACTGGACGAGGCTGTGCTCGCTCCATACAATTCCTGAAACGCAAACTGATATGCCGACTTTACGGAAAAAACTCCATGTCTCCCAGGGGCCCATGCAATCACATCCTCATCCAACCTTGGTGAAGCTCGAATCATCAAAATCTCAATCACATCAGCCGGCAGAAAATACTGTTGTAATAGCTCCACTTTCCAAGACCCATTTGCATTAAGCAAATCTGACACGAAGCGAATTCGGCATCTGCCCTGCAACGAGACCGGCTTGAAGGAGAACGGTCTCGGGATCCAGTTGTCCCTCCACACTCTGATATTTCTCCCGTTTCCCACCCTCCAAATCAATCCTCTCTTCAACAGGTCAAGGCCATGACTAATAGCTTGCCACGACGACGATGCGTTCCCTGTGAAGACCGTATCCTCTAGCTTGCCATATGGATATGTACTTTGCCTTAAGAACCTGGGCACATAGACTATCCGGATTGGACAAAAGCTGCCAAGCCTGCCGAGCTAGCAATGCTTGGTTAAATAACCGGAAGTCTCGAAAGCCCACACCTCCCTTGTCTTTTGGTTGGAGAAGATAGTCCCATTTTTTCCAATGAACCTTCCGCTTCCCTTTTGCAGATCCCCAATAAAAATTCCGCACCATTCTCGTCAAATCATCACACACCGAAAACGGAAGTTTGAATACACCCATAATATAAGTAGGTAATGCTTGGGCCACTGATTTAATCAACACCTCTCTACCTGGCTGAGCCAATAGGCCATCCCCCCATTGCATCAGACGTTTTGTTAGGCTGGCCTGAAGGTTCTGAAATTTGCCTTTCGACATTCGGCCATCTGGGGTCGGGAGGCCAAGATACCTTTCATCAAAAGCTGCACTAGTGACCTGCAGGGCATTTCGGACCTGCTCTTGGCTTGTGGTTGGGCATGAATTACCAAAGAATATTGAGCATTTATCATAGTTTAGCTTTTGCCCAGTAGCTGCACCATACTCTTGTAGTGCTGCCCTCACACACTCTGCTTGCCTCCTAGAAGCCTCGAAAAACAGCAACGTATCGTCAGCGAACAAACGGTGGGAAATACCCGGGGCTCTTCTACACACTTTCACCGGTGAGAGCTCTCCCCTATTCACCTTATTTTTCAAAATAGTTGAAAGTCCATCCGCCACAAACAGAAATAAAAATGGTGAGAGTGGGTCGCCTTGCCGAAGGCCACACGACGGTGCAAATGAATCCAAGAGGGTTCCATTGAACTTGACTGAATACCTCACCGATGTAACACACGTCATTACCCAATCAATCCATCGATGAGAGAAACCCAACTTTTGCATCACCTGCCTCAAGTAGACCCAATCCACTCGATCATATGCTTTTGACAAATCTAGTTTATAAGCACAGAAGCTTTTTGTGGGGTCCTTTTCTTGCTTGATGTAATGAATACACTCAAAGGCTATCAAGGCATTATCTGTAATCATCCTTCCTGGGATGAAAGCACTTTGTTCCGGAGAAATAAGGTCATCCAATAAAGGCCTCAACCGGTTAACCAAACACTTAGAGATGACCTTATAAATAACATTACATAAGCTGATAGGCCTGTAATCAGACAACTTTGATGGATTAGCAATTTTAGGGATAAGAACAATAGAAGTTGAGTTTACCCCTTCTAGCATAATGCCTGTCTGAAAGAAATCCCTAACCGAAGCAATAACATCATCCTTGAGTGTACTCCAATTTCTCTGGAAAAAACGAGCCGGAAAACCATCCGGTCCCGGGGCCTTCAAAGGGCCAATTTGGAAAAGAGCATCTGATATCTCCTTATCAGAAAAAGGAGCAATCAACCTGGCATTATCATCCTCAGTTACTTTGACCTCCACATGGTCCAGTATTGGAGACAATTCAGAAGAGATCCGGTGATCCTGGTGGAGTATGATGGATTTACAAACGTGGACGAGTATGCCCTAGACATGTATCCATTATGGGCGAGAGTTAAAGGGTTACCGGATGGTTTAACGAGGAAGAAGGAGTTAGCAGAGAAGGTGGCGAAGAAAATAGGCAATCCACCGTTCACGGTTATCGTTAATGAGGGTAGGATAAATCCCTCGAATCATCTACGAGTCAAAGTGTTTGTTAATGTCAATCAGCCTCTGGTTAGGTTTGTCCCAATCACGCTCAAAGAGAGGAAGAAGTACCCGGTCAGCTATGAAAAACTGCCGGACTTATGCTTCTATTGCGGCTGTATGGGCCATGTGCTTGAGGAGTGCGGGGATGGTACTCATGATTTGGCCTCTTGTGAGTGGGGTGATTGGCTACATTGGGCAAATGAACCGGCTGGAGGTGGTGCTAGAGGTGGAATGGGAGGTGGTGGTGGAAGAACAGGCGTTGGGAGAGGGGGTGGTCCCTTTAATGCCCCCCCCCCCCAGAGGGGGAAGAAGTGGAGATGGAGGTAGAGGGGTCAGAGGGGGAGAAGCAGGAGTTGTAGGCGGGTGAGGGGAACCTTGGTTCAGTTGACATGGACATATCAGTTGGGAATCAATTGTTGCCGGGGGAGGATGGCAGGGGTGCCCGCAAGAGGTTAGTTAGTGAAGATGGCACCATCATAGTGAGGGGTCAACCGGTGCCAAATCTGGTCGGGAAGGTCAATAATACAGTTCTTATGATTGAGAGTGGAGGAGAAACGGTGGAGACAGTGGTACCGGGCCCTTCAAATAGTACTTCGGGGAAACACCCTGTCGTCAAGAGGAGGAAGCAAGGAGTAGGGGAGGAAGAGGGTGAAGATCAAATGACAAATGTGGCGGCCTCCGGCTCGGAGGACCGCCGAGCCCAATGAATCTCCTAAGTTGGAACTGCCGGGGAGGGGGGAATACCCAGACAGTTCGAGAGCTGGCGACTCTTTGTCAGTCGCATTCCCCCACTTTGGTGTTTTTGTGTGATACAAGGCAGAAGGCGGACAAGTTGAAAAGAATCCAAGCGAGGTTGGGCTTGAAGGGTTTTTGCGGCGTGGATAGTAATGGTATGAGCGGTGGTCTGGCTCTATATTGGCATGAATCTTATGACGTCCAGATTCTAGACAAGAAGGAAAGATACATTGATGCCTTGGTGCGAATTCATCCGGATGCTGAGCAATGGAGAGTAACTTGCGTGTATGGAGAACCCAGAGTGGAAAATAGACCGGCAATGTGGTCGGCGTTACAAAACCTGAAAATGTGTGAGCGTGTCAGACACTAATTTCCGATCAAGTTCAGCGGAGGGAGATATTTTGCTGTGCTAACCCTCCATTATTTGGTCGTCGAAGCTAGCTAAACATGGAATATCTTTGCAAGTTTCCGGCCGGTGTGTCGATGGACCGAAGCCCTACCCACCGACTGCATGCATGTTCTGCGCGCGACTGCATGGAGATGGAGGTATTCAAAGAGCCTAATTAAGCCAGGTGGATGGACGGATGATAAGATACCAATCATGCATCACCGTAGTAGTGCAGTGTACGTGTTACTTTTGGATATTGTAGTACAAAGCACACACGAACGGCCGGTACGGTGCATCTTTGTTGTATGTATGCATGCCAGGTGTTAGCACAAGACTCCTTCCCCAATCATCGGCCAGGAGCAGATGTAGAGCCAGCTAAACATTTCGCAAAAAAAAGAGCCAGCTAAACAGTGGCCAAAGCTAGGAAGTAAAGCGCATGCATCAACCGTGTACAGCACGTACACATTCGTCCATACACACACCTTTTCTCAGGTGTCCACCATTGTTTAAGCCAGGCGTTGTGTGGCCATTAGATATATACTAGCACATCAGACGATCAATCATCAACGGGCTGGCCAGCGAGCGAGAGAATGCATGTGCATGCATGGACGATCGATCATCGTCGACTAGTAGCTAAACTAGTGGGTGGTGGGTGTCTCCATGGACCGTGGACGCATGCGTGCGTACGTACATGCCGGTGTTATTATACCAGTGAGATGCTTTTCTGTGTGATCGGTGTTGGAATCTTATCTACTCCGTAGTAGTAGCGTTCATCGAGTGATCTTAGAGCTCCCAAGGTCGACGATAGCTGGGAAGTTGGAGCCATCTCGACGAGTGAAGCATAGGTGGCTAAGCTGGCGGCACTTCGAGTGAGCGCCATGCACGATCCCATCTCACACCCCAAAGGACGAACTCCGACCAGTAATTTGGAAGCGATATACATTATATATACTCCAACTTGAGTCGACCACCTATTAGGCTATTGCGCCTAGCTAGCCAGGGGGAAGAATATATTGCGCGTGCCCATGCATGTGCACGTACGTACGCACAAGGAAGGCCGCATGCACAGTCGTGATGGTCGGTCGATCAGGAGCGGTAGCTAGCAGGACTACCGTACAGTGTTTGGCTCACGATCGACGACGTGTTACCGTCCGTGGCGGGACCCCGGGCCGGCCGTGATCAGGAGTAGCTGTTGCATGCGTTCGTTGGATCGGTACAGCAAAACAACAGAGATCCTCAAAAGAGGACAGCGAATGCCTGAAAAGGATGGACACTGTCCGGGCAGCTTCGGTGTACCCGCACGTAATGGCTGGCGCGTGCCTACAGGAAGATCCGCCTGCCCAGGATTACGGCGCGCGGATCATCAAAATACCCGTAATGTCCATGCTGGACCGTCCGCACATTTTTTGGCTTCCGACGCAGGTCGAAAAATCGGAACGGAGCCGGACGTCTGAAATCCCATGAACCGGACTCAAGTCGGGGATGCCACGGTGGAGAGTCCAGACGTCCGCCATATCCGACTCCGACAACCCGTGCCCGCCCACCACGCTCTCTGACTGTCTGACTCTAAAACCTTCGCCCATTCACACCGCTAACCGGCATGCAGTCTAGCCGCATTCACGGTGGCACGACGACCAAGAATCAAGTACGCCTCTAAAATCGTCCACCGTCCTCCACGCAGAACCTATCCGGACGGTCCTCCTCCTCTCCCGCACCTCCATCGTCCGCCATACACCACCACACCTCCCTCCGCCACGATGGGCAAGAAAACAAGCATTTAGAGGACCTGGACGTGGTGTCTGCTCTGCGCCTACCCTCCGACCAGCCGCAGACGCGCCAAGCACTCAATCCGGGGAGATCCCGGCCGAGTCCGCGCCGGCCTCCACGGTTGTCGGGCCTGTCATGGTCCACGACTTTGTCCACCATGAAGCAAAACAACACACCGATGAGGAGCAGAAGCACTGACTGAGGTCGCTACAAGGCTTTCGCGTAGAGCACACCATGCCCAAAGTGATAGCATCACGTCCTGACTTCCGCTCGAGCACCGGTAGCCAAGTGCCCAACATGGCTCACCACCGCCAACATCCACCACGTACCACCCCGATTTGCAGAACGCTGCTACCACCATGATTCAACCCATGAAGCCGCCACAACTCTAACTAGGAGCCGCTGCCCCAGCATCCTCACACCCCGCTCCAAATCCGAGTACCCAGCCGACCAAAGCCCACCCGCATTGGCCAGATCTGGCTATAACATATCACTTGCGGCTGCCGCACCCGCACCGGCCTAGGGCAGCTACGAGCAACTCGTTGCCCACCTGGCCGCCGTTGGGCCCCACAGCGCCACCGCCCCGAGCATAGATCCAGGAGATAGAGCCTAGATCTGGTGTGGCCGCGCCACTCCGTGGTCGCAGTCGATGCAATTGCAGCCAGGAACGGATGCCGAAGAGTGCTCGGCCTCGACCACCACTCGAGTCGCCCCCCTTCTCCACCCCGCACAGAGGCGCGCCGACAAGCCCGAGGCCACCGCCCTGGCCTCCTCACGCTGGTCCGCCAACCACCGCCATCCTTGCCAACAGGATCGACCGCCAGCGCTATCTGGAATGAGGGAGCACTCCCGCCACCTTCGGCAGCGGGGGCCGCCGCCAACGCGGTGAGGCTTCCCGACTATGGTGGCGGGCCCTCTAAGGCCTTGTACAATGTAAGGTGCTTAGGGGAGGTGTTTAGAGAAATAAATTAGGCTTTTCTTAAGCACCGGTGCTTATTTGTACAGAATAGACGCTTAACTAAGCGTCTCTTCTGTAGAAATAGGCACCGGTTTAAAAAAATTCGGTTTATTTTTCTAAGCACCTCCCAAGTATCTATCATTGTACAAGGCCTAAGGGACCAGGCAACGCGAAGGTGGATTGGGTTTTGGCCAAAAAAACTTCTTCCTCCACATATTTGTACTAGTATATGTCCTTTAGAGACATGTAGGAACAACATAATCAGAAGTGTCTGTTTTTAATATTAATAGTCCACAAATGGTGCATTGGAAGCAATGGATGTTTTCTTGTTCGACTCGATAAACTAATGAACACAGATCCCGTGATCCATGGAAAGTTGGTCCATCCCAGACCAGCGCTATATTTCTCTCAGAGAAAGAAGAAATGCACACGAAAATCCATATCAAAATATAAAACGCCTTTTGACATTATCGTGTTAAAAAAGTTTTCTATTTACATACAGAGGTCGAAATGATTTTGATTGATTTGGAGAGGTTTGCCTGTGTGAGTCGCCTAGTCTCGCGTGCATCCTGGCCGGGTCGCACCCGGTCCGAGTCAATGGGCTGCTAGTATGGGACTCGATATTGGCAGCAGACATCGGCATTTTCCATCTTTTTAAAACTGGACTCGCACATGCGCAACCTCCGTAGCGTCATTTTCCTATTCTTGTATGGCCAGGGCATGGCATCATATCATTTGAGGTATAGTTTTGCACCCGCTGCGGTATGATACCTGACGCTCTGCAACAGTCCGTTCCCATATCGCCCATTTATTATGAAATAAGATAATGTTTTTTTAGACGAAATAAGATAATGTTAACTATATTCCATCTTTGTTTATTTAGTTCCATCTAAATGCTCGGCCAAACAGTTGGCCCTAGTACTTTGGATGGTCATTTGTTGATCCAATTTAAGGCGCTAGTTTGTTGGAACGATTCATTAGTTTGCTCTGGTCTGTTGGTAATGATTTTTGTAGGGATAATATAGAGTTTGCACTTACTACAGATAAGGAAGCAGATTACTCCATATTTGGTTTCAAAATAGTTTGCATAAATATTTGTCCAAAAAAGTGCTTTGGAATATTAGTCGAACTGAAATCTTAAAAATCCACAATTGTTGAACGAAAACTTGGTCAAAATGTTAAAAAAAAATTGAACATGGGGACAGAAAGGGTCCCAATTTTCAAGTTCTTGAAACTGATAATACACAACATTCTTGGTTTTTGTCTGGTGTTCCGGCCATGAGTTGTAGTGCAGGTACCCTGGACCAAATAATGCAACCCTGATATATAGTAAACTAATAATGACGGCAATTTTTGTTGTTATAATTTTCTCCAACTGCACTGGCAAGTGTCAACTGATTAAGCTAGCAGTGGGCAGGGAAGACGTATTTGCAAGTTGCGACTTGCGAGTGATACGAGATCTTGGGTAGATGCCTTTCCGTGTGCGAGCAACTCGTGTTAGTTGGCAGGGAGCGCTTTAATTTTCTTATAAGAGGAAGCTAGATATCGATCACTAGCAAGCAGTGAGCTTTTCGTTAATCAACAAGGGTTTTAACTAGCAAGCTAACAACCTAGGTCTAGCGCTAGTAGGAGTATCATTATGTGATACGGTTGTTGATCAGCTGCTCAGCCGTACGTACTATATATATTGTTGGCACAAGTGAGTTCTGACTATTGTTTTCCGTTGATTAAGCAGTTAGGCGTGCCTTGTTTAGGGCGTGCGTATGTGCGTACGTGGGTGATTATTGGGGTCGATCAACCAAGAGCACTGATGAAACAAGCAATCGCGCTAATCGCCAATGCTTTGGGTTAGCTGGTGACGGCGAACCGAATCCCTATCTCTCTCAACCGGATAACGATCAAGATAAATAGATAGACTATCAGATAGTTAGATGTGCCGTTACCAGTACTTTTCCATGACCCCAGCCAGCTATCCGTCACTGTCGCTCACACATGTAGTTTATTTTTTGCAAGATCAATATTGCTATTAAGATGGTGTTACAATCCTTCGGCAAGAGATCTTATATTTGTTTACAGAGTGAGTAGTTTATTTCACTAAAATAGTGTTACAATCCTTCGCAAGAGATCCTTAATACATGCGGTTCTCTGTGAGTCATACGATCATAGCTCGCTCAGAGTGGCTGTACCTTGTCGGGCAATCTGCGACAGTCATACATTTAGTTGTAGGAGTAGGTTATTTCCTGGAGTAGACAAACGTAAAAGCAGAACAAAATTTTGCACGTCCGTATGTATGTAACCGGCGATCAGCGCCAAACCATATCGATCTGCTGGCCGGGGTCGGCCTATTGGATGGATCATCTCGAAATCCCCACGATGCTCTTGTGCCTGCGACGTACGGCGACGCCGTAGCTTTTTCTGCGCCGGGAAGGGAAGATCGGCCGGTCCGGGCTCCGTACCAGCCGTGGCACGGAAGCTGGCTAGCTCGCGGCGGGAGAAACTTGGGCGAGACGTTTGGTTTAATTTTCCAGCACGCGCGCGGCGGCGACGAGTCGGCGTTCGGGGTTCAAGAGTTGTAGGAGTTGCCTAGCATCTACCATATCGGGTTGGGCAGCGTTAGGCTACCTACCAAGGCCAGCAAACTCCGCCGGCGCCCGTGGTCCGTGGATTCCGGCCGGCAAAGACTCGAAAAGCAGCGGCGACGCCGACGACGACGGGACGCGGATCACGCATCACCTCACGCCCAATGCGCGCAACACGCGCACTCACGCAAAGTCAGCTCGGCCTTACCGTCCCGTTCACCATCACTTCCAATTGGTTTGTCCGTGAGTTTCTTTCTGTCGCTTTCGACAAGCTAACTGGCTGATCAGATCTATCGATCGAAGGACGATCTTAGTATTTTCTACTAATCTCTACGGACATCATGAGGCGCACATCATGAGGCGCATGTTTTGATAAAAGCAAAGCAGGATCGAGACAAGCCTTTGATGTGCATATCCACCGAATTCCACAAAATCTAGGTTCTTTGTTTTGGGAAAAAAGACTAAAAGGCTGCTGGGTAGTATCATAATACTGCTTCCCAAATGGACAGTATCATAGATTACCTTATTTTCGTCATGCAATAGTATTACAATATTTTTTATAATTTGTTATCATGATATGATATTCAATCTTCTTTTTTTATTATTTAATTTTATTATGCTACCTCAACAAAATTATCTAGTTGGCATGCATGATGCTAACTAGGATACTCACAATACGGGCAGCCTAAGGGCATCTCCAATGTCGGCACTCAAAATGAACCCTCGAATAGTCCGGACTCCCGCTCAAAGAAAAATGGAATAGTCCGGACGAATATGCAGACACAGATGCCGGAGCCGGCCATCTAACCTTGTCCCCTAAAGGTCTCCGCCTGTGTTTTCTAAGTGCGCAACATCTAAAATAATCATAGACCATTAATAACATGCAAATATCTCTAGTACAACAATAATTCAAATATAAATATTACATCCGAGATAACAAGATGTTCAACAAGTTTCTTGAATTCGTCGATTCAAATTCAATGATACTCAAGCTAGAATCGACACTTGTCTCCCATACACTGTTTCCCTTGATCTTCATCCAACAATATATGAACGTAAATGGTCTGCCCTCGGTTTGGTAGTACTGCACGGTGGCGCATTGGACTACAGAACATGATGATTATCAAATTGCAATAATTTCTGAATCAACGAGCTGACCAACATTTAAAGCAATAAGAAGAAAAAAATTTAGAGCCTTGCTATGCAGACGACATATATTGCACGACGTTTGCCCGACGTTGCATCTGAGCCTTGCATGCATCAGGCACAGTCAAGGGAGTCCGCTGGATATTGAATCGTGCTGGAATCATCCATGTAATTGTCGTCTGCAGAGTACTTCCGAAAAAATTACTATCTGCATGGCTTGCAAACCCAGTGGCCACATTCTTTTCACTTGTGTGATGACATCACAATACTGAGCACCACAATCACACCAAACAGAGAAAGGGGTAGGGGTTAGCTTTGACCAGACTATGGCTTCTTCGGAAATCCAGGAAGGATTTGACTTGACGTATCCTGTCCGCTCTTAATTAAGTTTGACCGTGCCTGCGCCTGTTTGTTCTTTGTTCCCATGAACGACGACTCCTTCAAGAATGACCTGATTCAAGTTTGCCGCCACAAATTTCACCTCATGTTTTTTACTCGATCGGATGCTTCAGTGTGGGTAGTTAGCGATCGATCGTCGATGTAACCGGCCAACAACTTACTTAATCAGCGGAACTAATTTCTTGCGCTTTTGCACCACACACGGCCGTACTGCAATCATGCATGTTCTAAGTTGTAACCAAGCTAATCTAATGGTTCCACTAATACTAGCAGCATTACTCCTACGTAGAGGGCAACTGTAGTCTTTCGCGCTTGCATGTCAAGATTATTTGAAGTAGAATAATGATTAATCTAATCTAATGGTTCAAGTAATACTGAGTAGTAGTAGAGACTTTAGAGCACGGTACATTTAGTCTTGGCGCTCGCATGACAAGATTAATAGCTGACGAAGATCAGGTAAAAGCAAGGAAACAAGAACCTGTACTGAGTGTCACCGACAGGCACGTTTTGATGGTGTCCTGTTCCACAAAATTCATTCCCCGAGATCGAGCCATCAATCATGCATCCATCCATCCTATGATACTATAGACGAGGCTATTCTATTCACTGTGGTGTAAGTGTGTGTCGCGCTCTAACCAAAGCTAGGCGCACTAATAACTATGCAGCTAGAGCGCGAAAGAGGTTAGTTAATTAACAACAATAATTAGACGACGAAAGCATAGAAGCGTGTGTGATGGAACATGGCACCTTCCTCGATCGGTGCAAAATAAAAAAACTAAGCACAAAAGCCAAAGCCGTGCTTAGTGGGAGCACAAGTAGGTACGTACACCCTTGTCATCTTGCTTTGCTTTGGCTCCCATGCATGCATCGTCCCTGTCATCCTAGTGCTAGTTAGGTCCATTTTAATTTGCCATTTCCACCGTCAGTATTTTGATTTTTGTTTTCCTTTTTTTTCATTTAAAGCCTTGTGCGTCCGTGTAAAGTAGTTTTCTTCTTCTTCTGAAATGGTAAGCAGATAGGAATACATGTGTTTCAGAACATAATAGGCAACTGCATTGAGTCAAAGTTGAATTTTAGATGATTTTGTTAGAAAGTTACGAAGGGCAACTTTCGCAGTAGAGAGAGCCTAGCTTGGCAAGCGCGTAATGCTCCAGCACCTTTCGGCCCCTTCTCCCCCTCCAAACGACTAAACAAACAAATTGGTTGCTTAACCAGGTGGTGACGGATGGATCCATGATGCGCACATGACGGACGCTAAGCACATGACCTGTGTACCTGCTATAAACTCAACAACTAAGCCTAGCAAGCTAGCTAAGGTTCTTGTTCAATAACTATACAGTATATAAGATGGGATCTGCGATGCGATTCTGCGTACGACGGCCGGAATATTTGCAGGTGCGTGCATGCGTGGACGTGGTACGTACGCGGCGGCGGAAGAGGTTAATCAGGGAGGTCGCCCGCTCGCTGTTTAATCTTCATCGCCGCGCGCCTCGTACGGCCGCATCTGCATGCATGTGAGGTGCCTGGGGTTAGTATCTCCGACCGGCGACGTGTCATCGTATTAGCTTGGGACGGGCCTGATTAAAAAGTTTGATTGCATGCGTGTGGTGTCATCAAAAGCTCAACCGTGGCAGCTTCACTCCCCTAGGCCCCAACCTCACTGTTCACGTACTTACTATTGTCCAGCTCTCCAGCCTCCGCTCATGAACATGCATGTGAGCGTGTCAGACACTGATTAAACAACCACTACAAGTCAGTGGTATACGCACACAACTGGCTCCTAGTTAATTCAGAATCACCACCAACACCTAGCTAGAGTGGTAATCATATATATCAGCTATCTTTGCAACACCACCACTGCTGTCAAAGCCTGCTAAACTAGCTTATGCAGGCATGCATCCAAACCTTGGAATATATATATATATATCGTTGCAAGTTTCCGGCCGGTTTCTCGACTCGGTCGACAAAGAAAGGCCTACCTACCGACTGCACGCATGTTCTGCGACTAGTATGCAAAGAACCTGATTAATCCAGGTGGATCGATAATAGATTGATGAGACTGGATTTTCTACTCTCGGATGTACGTGTTATATGCCAGGTGTTGGAACAAGACTCCTCCTTCTGCAATCATCGGCCAGGAGCAGATATAGAGCCAGCTAAACAGCGGCCTCCAACAGCTATGAAACTAAAGCGCTAAAGCGCACACATCGACTGTGTACAGCACGTACACATTCGTCCATCCATCCATACACCTTTTCTCAGGTGTCACCATTGTTTAAACCAGGCGTTGTGTGGCCTGGAGCTCGGGCACATGCATGATCAAGCAGGACACTGGCCAGTAGGCATTAGATACTACGAGAGTACATCAGATGATCAATCGTCGGCGAGCGAGAGAACGTGCATGCAATGCATGGACGATCGTCGACTAACTAGTGGGTAGTGGCTGGATGCCTCCATGGACCATGGACGCATATGTGTCCGTACCGACGTACTGGTGTTATACTACAAGCTGTGATTGGTGTTGGAATCTAGTGTTCATCGAATGAAGGTCGATGCTGGGAACTTGGAGCCATCTCGCCCGAGTGAACCATAGGTGGCTAGTAGGGGCCGGCGGCTCGAGTGAGCGCCATGCACGATCGCATCCCACGGTACGTGGTCATTTCCTCACTCTTCCATCTCTCAATTTTCAAACATCCCTCTCTCAACCCTCACCAGTAATTCGAAAGCGATATACATATATACTGCAACTTGAGTTCAGCACCTATTGCACCTAAAGTAGCTAGCTAGGGAGAAGAATGCGCTTGGCCACGCATGTGTACGCACAAAAGGATGGCACCGTCGATCCTGATGGTTGATCAGGAGCTACCGAGCTAGCAGGACTACGGGATAGCGATTGGCTCGCGATAGACGACGTGTTACCGTCCGTGGCCGCACCCCGGGACGGGAAGGGAAAGCGCACAACAGTTTGCATACGCATGTACTCCTTCTGTCCGGAAATACTTATCCTAGAATTGAATAAAATGAATGTATCTATAATTAAAATAATTCTAAATACATATATTTCGGAGACAAGTATTTTCGGACGGAGGAAGTATCTGATTAGTCGTAGTTGTTTTGTTCGTTGTATCTATACATCAAAACAACAGCTATCCGTGTCCAACATACAAAAAGGACAGCGAATGCCTAAAAAGTATGGACACCGGGCAACTTCTGTGTACCTGCACGTAATGGTTGGTTCGTGGCTATGTGGAAGATCCGCCTGTCCAAGATTAGGCATCCCCAACGCTGATCATCAAAATGTCCATAAATATCCAGGCAAGACCGTTGAGATATTTTTAGGCTTCGACCATAAGTGAAATCCCACAAAGCAGCCCCAAATCAGGGAAGCCATGGGAGAGCCCGACGTTCGTTGTGTCAGACTCTGACCTATCCAAAACCCTCTCCGACGTTGTAGCTCTAAAATCTTCGCCCATTCACACTGGCAGACCGGCCAGCCGCTTACCCGCATTCACAGTGACACGGCGACCAAGAATCCTACTACGGCTTTAACCATCCATTGCCCTCCGCGCAAACCGTATTCGCACAGTCTGCCTCCACTTCCACACATCCGTCGTCCAGTGGCGGTGTCAGGATCAGATGTTTGTGATGTCATTTTAAATCTGTGATGTCAATTTTTTTTTTTAGAAATGGAGGATGACCCCCGGCCTCTGCATCTGGGAGATGCATACGGCCACTTTATTAATTATTCTCGAGGACCTTACAAAGTATTACAGACAATATTCCTGAATCCACCATCTCGGCAACATATGCCGCTACTCTTATCCATATGATGAAGGGATGCTAGTTGGGCCACTACCCAAACCACTCACCTAAACCTAACATCAAAAGCCGGCAGCCCCAGCCGAGCCACATACCGGGTCTGGGGCACAATCCGGTCAGACACACTCTTGTGTCGTCGCAGCCATCTTCCACAGGTCCGTCTTCAGAATATATTGAGTCTTCTACCTTGTGAAGGCCACTCCGCCATCGACGTCACCATGACGCCAGACAGCTACCTCCTCCTGCGCGAGTCCATCTCCGCGCATCGGGCGCCAAGTCTCCACTGCACCACGCCGCCGAGACCTGCTGCCATCAATGATTAAGATGAAGCACCGCTCCACCAAAGAAGCCGCCCACTGGTCCCTCGATCCCGTGAACACCTCCAAGACTGACGCCCCCGAGAGGAAACGACACAAAATAGCGCCGCCGTCATCCGATTTACTGATCTAGGGTTTCCCCCGGAGATAGCAGATGGTGGCCTTGAACTTCTCCTCGGCGATGCCTTCAAGAAGGGAATGCCGCATAACAGCGCCGTCACCGCCGGCCTTGGCCTGAAAGGACCTATGAGGAGGTACGTAATATTAACGGAGCAACTAATACAATTCACACACCTACAATTCACTCTCTACCTATTTTTTTCAACAACGAAATACAATTCACTAAAAAATATTAGACATGTCTATATATATATTACAGAATATTAACGGAGCAACTAATACAATTCACACACCTACAAGTATATTACAAATATTTGCCGGAGCAACTACAAATATTTACAGATTTTAATATTTGACTACCTATGTTACGGATTTGACCGGAGCTACTCCAAATACTGACAGTCCTAAATACTTCACATCCACATATAGTACGGAATATTACCGGAGCAACTACACATTTTTACGTAAATAATTAGTTGACATCTAAATATATTTACGTATACTACCGGGGCAAATAACAATAATCGCACACCTAATTTATTTCACATCCAAACATATTAACAAATACTACCGGAGCACCTACGAAAAATAAAATGTTTGCTAAAATATACCCTTGAAGCGTGCGTGCGAACGAAGAACGACGAACGGCGGCCACCAAACTGCCGGTGCTCCGCCTCCAACGAAGAACGACGAACGACGAGCTTCACCTCCACCACACCGCCCCAACTTCACCACCACCACCTTCACCTCCACGAGCTACCAAAATGCTCACCACGACCACCACGAGCTACCCCATCAGTAGATCGAGGACTCTTTTGGCTGCCCTAACTAAGTTGAATCCATTCACGGTGCCAAATCCGCAAAAAACTGGCTCATTTAGGTGTAGAAATTGAAGGCATTTTCGTGTACAGAAGGGAGAAGGAAAGAACAGAGGAAGAACAGATATGCTCGAGTGGGATAGCGAACAGATATGCTCGAGCCGCAGGGAGCCGGGCGTGCTGCAGGTGGGGCCGCACCCTGTCGGCCCGCAGCTGGCCGATCGGCCCGCAGTAGGCTGACAGGGGCTCACCCCGTGACCGCCGCGCCGACAGCTCCCTCTCCCCACCCCGCGACGTGGCCTGCCCAATGCGCGTGCGACAAGTGGCAGGCGGGCCAGCTGTCGGCCTGCTACTGGCCGAGTACGCCCAGTCGGCCTGCTGTGGGCTGACTAGGCCCAGTCGGCCTGCAGCGGGCCGACGGTGTATTATTTTTAAAAATTATTTTTTCAGCGTAATACTTGTGCAAATTAATAAAAAAAATGTATTATTCAAAAAAAATTAGCGAGCCTAGAGGGAGGCTTGATTCGCCTAGTGATAGACCGAAGATATCTTTGGCTGGCAGCGACTGTGTTTCAACAGGACGACATTTTTAAAAAGCCAGAGTCACGGCTGCTTGGTCGACCGGCCGTCCGTTCAAACGGTGTGAAACCGCTGGCTATAACTAAGCGAGTACGATCGAGGTCGGTCTTGTGAAAGGCTAAGGCCAGTTAGTTGTACCAAACAGAGAGGTAGCCACGGGTTAGCTTTGACCGATCGGAACATCGCTTCGTCGGAAATCCAGGAAGGATTTGACTTGACGTGTCATGTCATGGCGGCTCTTAATTAAGTTGACCGTTCGTTCGCTGTCGTCGTCTACCCGGCCTTCCTTCCTTGCAGGAACAACGACTGCTTTCCGTAACGAAATGATTCAGCTAGCTGCGTCTCTTCAATTCCTCTTTTTTTTTTTGGCTTAAATCCTTGCCGCCACTAGCTTGTTCATTAATCTCTTGTTTTAACTCCATCGCATGCTTTCAGTAGTGTCGGCTGTTATCGATCGACCGTCGATCGATGTAACCGGCCAACAACTTACTTTTATTCAGCACAACTTCTTTGTGTTACCTTTTGCACCGCACACGGCCGTACTGCAATCATGCATGTTCCGAGTTCTAACTAATGCTTTTCTAAGCTTCTACATAAGCTAATGGTTCCACTAACGTACTAATGTTACCTTCGCGCTTGCATGGCAAGAGAGTACTACTAGTACTAGTAGATTAATATATAATTAACTGATGAAGATCAAGGGCAATTGCACCGTACGCGCATAATGTTTTCCCAGTAACGCCTATCTTGGCAAGTGCGTAATGCTCCAGCACCTTTCGGTCGCTTATCCCCTCTTAACAAACCAGTAAACAAAGGTTGCTTAACCAGGTGGTGATTGATCATGCGCACATGTGAGCACTAAGGCGAACTATGCCTAGCTAAGGTTCTTGTTTAGCCATATAAGATGGGATCTGCGACGCGATTCGATTCTGCGTACGTGCATGCGTGGACGTAGTACGTACGCCGCGGAAGAGGTTGATTAGGGAGGTGGCTTGGAGTTTAATCTTCTTCATCGCCGCGCGCCTCGTAGGGCCGCATCTGCATGCATGCATGTGAGGTGCCCGATGGAGCTGGGGCCTGGGGCTAATATCTCCGGCCGGCGACGTGTCATCCCATCAGCTTGGGAGGGGCCTGATTTAAAAGTTGTTTGATTGCATTTGCATGCATGCGGTGTCATCCAAATTAAGCTCAACAGTGGCAGCTTCATTTCATCTTCTTTTTTTGAACGGTCACCGAATTTCCCCACGCTTCACTTCACTTGGCCCCAACCTCACTGTTCATCTACTCACTGTTGTCCAGCTCTCCAGCTTCCGCTCATAAACAGGCATGTGAGCGTGTCAGACACTGATTGATTGGAAACAGATCAGTGATTGAGTATACACCTGGCTGCTAGTTAATTCAGCGTCACCTTGTGAGGCAATAAACTGTACTATCAACAACGTACCCATAGTTTTTTTCAGATCAACCGTGCAAAATGTCGATGCATGCATGCATGGCGGTACGTAGCCCTTACACCTAGTAATTAATCCAGAATCACCGTACCACCTCTAGCTAGTGTGGCAACTACTACATCAACTATGCAATGTTTTGCAGCTCAAGTTCAGCCGAGGAAAGCATATATTGACCAGTGCTGCTGGTCTGCCCTCTAGCTAGTCTGTGGATGAACATTCGTTGATTCGTACGTTGTGACAACCGTGCAAAAGGTGCACGCATGTACGTACCTTAAAGCTGGATGGCCTGGCAGTACGAGCTAATTAGAATGTTGTCAAAGCCGGCTAAACCTAGGCAAGCATCTAAAACTTGGAACATCGATCTTTGCAGGTTTCTGGCCGGTGTCTCGACTCTCGATTCGACCGACCTACTACCAACCATGCACGCATGTTCTACCACTAGTATGCGAGCCAGGTGGATGACACGACACGAATCATCAAATCATCGGAGTATGTGAGTAGTGCAATGTACGTGTTACTTTTGGATATGTACGTGTTACTTTTGGATATACTACAACATACACGCGTACGGCCGGAGTATGCATGCTAGGTGTTAGCACAAAGACTACTCCTTCTCCAATCATCGGCCAGGAGCAGATATATATACAGTGGCCACAACGAGGAAACTAAAGCGTTAAAGCGCACACACCAACTGTGTACAACACGTAGTACAATTTCGTCCACATACCAACACCTTTTCTCAGGTGTCACACGGTGGCTCCGGCCATGCCATACATTGTTTAAACCAGGCGTTGGGTGATTTGGAGCTCGGGCACATGCACCGGCCGCTAGATTAGATACTAGTACAAATCACATGATCAATCAACGGATAGAGAACGTGCATGGACTAGTAGCTGGCTGGCTTATATATTTTGCATGTAGTATTGTTTAGTTGGAGTAATCAGTGGGCGTCTCCATGGACGCGTGTGTGAAGGTCGATACTGGGAATTTGGAGCCATGACGAGTGAGCCAAGGGTGGCCAGCTAGCTAGTAGCTAGGGGCCGGCGCGAGTGAGCGCCATGCACGATCGCATCCCCATCCCACCCCACAAGACGGACCTGGCCGTTTCCACACCCTTCGATCTCTCAATTTTCAAACACCCCTTTCTGAGCAAGAAGAATGCGCGTGGCCATGCATGTGTACGTACGTACGTATGTACTAGCAGGACGGCCGCACAGTCGTGATGGTCGATCAGGAGCAGGAGCAGGAGCTGGACGGCCTCCCGTACAGTGTTTGGCTCACGGCCGACGACGTGTTACCGTCCGTGGCCGGACCCCGGGCCGGCCGGAGTACGCGATTAGGAGTAGCTAGCTGTTGCGTTCGTTGGATCTGTACAGCAAAACAACAGAGATCCATGTCCAAAAGGACAGCGAACACCTGAAAAGGACGGACACCGGGGCAGATTCGGTGTACCCGCACGTAATGGCGGGTGCGTGGCTACGTGGAAGAAGATGGAGCCGCCTGAAAAGGATTAGGAAGCAAGGAAGGTGAAGAAGCTCCAACCTTTCCGTTTTCTTTTCTTCTTCTAAGTGCTAATGAACTGACATCAGTGCTAAACAATCTGTGATGATCGATGATCCTAGATTGTTTGTTTTTGCATCTCCTACTACCATAATGTGATGTGTTTTTGGCGATACTCATGGTTGCTTCCCAGAAATTGCCATGCCAAGACTTGTCCAGTTATCAATTAGCGTGTTTGCAACATGGCAATATTTACACACAAATTGCCGCATGTCAAGTAGTGTGTATTCATCACGCTAACACATAAATTTTCCCATGCTTTTTTTATGCGTCCTGGCAAATTTGGTTGTTGCAAGGTAGTTTGTAGTATGCATCATGAGAATTTTACTGACAGTTTGCCATCATTTCTTTCATGGCAAATTGTTCATTTCCAAGATCAAGGGGTAGGGCGGAGACAACCCGCTGCTCTAGTTCGACCTTGTCGCCAACAACGACGCCCCTATGCCCCTAGAGCTCCTGCGCCCGCTTCATCGCAGCCATGAATGTTGCCGCCATATTATCTGCAGCAAACAGGGGTTTACTGTCACCATATTATCTGCAGCAAACAGGGAGACATGCATATGAGAGCTAGTTAATGTTGCACTGGCAGATGCAGGCGAAAGACGGCGGACGAAGAGGCTGGTGCCACCAATGTTGCTACTGGTGGCGTCGGTCTCCTGGTCATTCCCCTTTTAATGAGAAGACAAGAGGGAGAAAGGAGAGATTAAAGTGATATATAGGCGACAAAAGTGTGAACATGACACATGGGACCATGTTTATCCACCTCGCCACATCAGTAGTCAACGTGGTCAAAACCACTAAACTGAGTCGAAACCGGATATATGGGGTTGATCCCAAAATCGAGTAGTTAGTTCGGGGTGCAGAACATCCGGCTTTGAAGTTCGAGGTTGTATCTTAAACCTAGTGGTAAGTATAGTGTTGCAACATGGACTTCAAAAGAAACTTAGGACAGAATGACCCCCATTTAAATTTCTTGAAACTGATAATGCACATAATTCTTTTCTTTTTTTATGGCTTTCGGGCCTTGAGTTCCAGTGCACGTACCGAGTTCCAAATAATGCAACCAACCTTTAGATTACTATAATAAGGGTGGTGATTTGTGTTGTTATAATTTTCTCCAATTGCACCGGCAAGTGTCAACTGATTAAGCGCTAGCTGTGGCCAGGGAAGACGTATTAGCGCATGTGATGCTATCTTAGGCCGAATCCGTAACTCAAACGGATAACGATCGAGATGGTCAGCTAGATAGATGTGCGGCCACCATTACTTTTCCTTGACCAGGTAGCTATCTGTTACTGTCGCTCGTGCTTGTAGCTGTGAGTTGTTTTCCGGAGCAGACGGGCGCAGAAGCACAACAGAAACTTGGACGTGTATATTAGCCGGCGACCAGTGCCAAACCATATCGCTCTGCTTTCCAAGGATGTGCTTGTGCGGCTCTTCATCACTGATCGATCAGACACAGCCACAAACAGAGCGCCGCGAGCGAGACGTTTGTTTTGTTCTGTCCCGGAAGAAACGGCGGTGCCGTGCGGAACAACGTGTGGTGGGCGCGCGCAACCGATCGCCGATCCGGATGCGCGCGCACGCGCGGGGCATGCTCTATCCGTGCCGCGTGCGCGTCGACCGGCTCAACGAGCGCACCCCCGTGCGCGGCGGCGACGAGTCAGCGCGCGTGCAGGTCCAAGAGTTGGGCGGGCGGGCGGTCAGCCGCGCGCTCTCAGCGCTCGTAGTATGCATGGCTAGCATCTACCTTGTCCGGTTCGGCAGTGTTAGGCTACCTACTTACCTAGGCCACCAATTACGTATGTAGAGCACGATTAGTTTGCTGTCAATGTTTGGCATTGCCAAATGTTAGGCAATACCAGTACTTGTCAACTATTGGCAATTTTGTGTGAGATAGGCAAGATAGCTCGGTAACCAATCAAATAGTAGCCAATATTTGACGCAATGCCAAACATTGGCCCAATTTTTAGCACCAACCAATTATGTTGGTAAACTCCGGCCGGCGCCGGTGGATTGCGGCCGGCAAAGGCTCAGAAAGCAGCGGCGACGCTGACGACGACGGGACGCGGATCATGCATCACTTGACGACGCCCCGTGGGCGCAGCACGCGCACTCACACAAAGCAGCTTGGCCTCGTCGCATCATCCATCGCAATTACCACCATCTCTTCTCTTCCAATCGGTTAGTCCGTGAATTTCTCGCGTTTTTGACTAGCTAGCAGGATCGCGATCAGCCTTTGAGGGCTCTGTTATTAGCTTTTCACGTACGTTACACACACACACATAGAGCGAGATGCATGCATGCATGCTTGGACAAAAAGGGGAAGCGCGCACCGATCCTGATCGGTCGGTCGGTCGATCGATCCCGCTTGCTTTTCGTTACGCTTTACCTAGACTAGACTGGAGGGTGGGTGATGCCGGACCGAGACACTTCGGCTGCTGTGTTCGGATGCAAATGCATGCACGCGCTGGGGGTCACACAAAGTAGAAGGAGACGATTTAGGAGTCAAACGAAATCACACTGTTATCTCTCTCTCTATACTACATAGAGCCTAGACTAGAGATCCGCTTTGCGTGATTCGCCTGGGTCTAGCTAGACCTACGACGCACGATATCTTTGGCTTTTCGGTCGACCGATCGACCGGACGAACGGCAGCAACTGTGTATCAACAGGAGGAAAGTTTTTTTTAGAAAGCCAAAGTTACAGCTGCGTGGTCGGTGGTTCGTTCATGGGGCGCTGCTTGTTAACTTAATTAACGTCTCTGTGTGTGTGTGAAACCACTGGGCTAGCTACACTAGCTAGGAGGTCGGTCCTGAAAAGCTAGGCCAATTAGTTATGCTCAATTAGCATGGACTCACTGCAAAATTAACAGAGAGGATGCATGTAGGGGTTGGCTTCGGAAATCCAGGAAGGATTATAACTTACGCATGGTGGGTGGCTCTTAATTAGGTTGACCGCGGCTCCGCCTGCTGTCCCTGCGTCGACTCGTCGTCCTTCCCTCCAGCAGCAGCAGCAGGAACAACGACTGCTTCAGGAATGACATGATTCAGCTTTTACTCGATCGGATGCTTCAGTATGGGTAGTTAGCGATCGATCGACGATGTAACCGGCCAACGACTTAGGTAATCAGCGCAGCTTCTTTTGTGCGAGCTAGCTTCTGCACCGCACACGGCCGTACTGCAATCATGCATGTTCTTCTAACTAATAATGCTTTTTTTAACATTTTTACCTAAAGCTAATCTAATGGTTCCACTAATACTAGTACAGGGCAATTGTATATACCGTACGTGCTTTAGTCTCCGCGCTTGTGTGGCAGGAGTACTCTTAGTACTAGTAGATTAATAATCAACTGATCACGATCTGGTAAAAAGGAAGGAAGCAAGCAAGCGGTCCCTGGGTGTCACCGACAGGCCGGCACGTTTTCATGGTGCCCTGTTCCACGAAATTCATTCATTCCCCAAGATCGATCGAGCCAGCAATCATGCGTCCATCCACCCGATGACACTTCTACTATACCAGTGCTACACAAGACTATTCTAATCACTGTGGTCTAAGTGTGTGTCGGCCGCGCTCTAACCAAGCTAGCTAGGTGCACTAATAACTAGCAGAGTGCGATGGAAGACTAACTAACTATCAATTAGACGACCAAACAATATCTTGTGTGTGATGGAACATGGCACCTTCCACCATCGGTGCAAGATAAAAGAAAAAACATTGAGCACAAAGACAAAGCCGTGCTTGGTGGGAACACCCTTGTCATCTTCTTCGGTTCCTATGCGCTAGCTCCATTTTAATTTGCCGTTGTTGCGACTTGCTAGAAAGTTACTAACCCTGCACCCGTTTGAACACCACGTTGCACGCAAAACTGTCACAAAATTGAAGCCGACCATCAGCCTAAGAAACAAGTAAAGGAGACCTCACCGTGCTGTTTTGATCTTGTTTTCGAAACAAGGTAGAATACTTTCCATTTTCACTGACCAAGAAAATAAAGGAGTTGAAAGTAAACACAGTCAAAGCGACTCAAAGCTAACAAACTACTCTCGCAGAAATACATTACTCAAGTGCGCGACACCTGTAAAAACCCCAAGCGATGCTTCCTCCTTAATAACGATAACTATCACCGTCAACAGCGCCACTTTATTTCTCAAGACGTGCGTTCTTTTTTTTTAATCTTCCATCCAAGAAGGCGAATCAATGATGAGCGAGCCTTTTCTTGATTCGAATTGTTGATGACTCCTTCCCACCAAGCCTTTAGTGTGTGGAAGCTATGCCAGGTCGTCGTTAGCCAGGACCTCCTTTCAAATTCAAGTTGCGCTCTTTTCCATCAGAGCGTCAGCGCCGCATTTATGCCGGCCTAGAGTGAAAATGTGACCACTCACTATAGCCGGCATTGAAGCGTTGCGCCGGCCGAGAGTGTCACCCGCGGCACGCCCGTTGTGAACACCTTCTCTCCACATTGATCTGGCATCCTTCTACCTGCCTACCTTCATTAAGCTAGCACGTGTGCCGAGAAACCTACTCTGGCGCCCCGAGCGTCACACGTACGTCCTTGTGCCGGCCGACATTAAACACCTCTCCGGTTGGCCCCTCACATCCGCTTGCTATTTAAACGTGGTCATGTGCCGGGCAAGAACCACACCACACCGGCCTCCGGCTCCAAAGCCCTGTGGTACAACCTCTCTGGCGAGCAGAAGAAGGAGCTCTCTGGCATTGCAGTCGGCTAGGTGGCTTGACGAGCCAACCGGATACAGGTTGACTTGCCGACAAGCTCTTCAAAGCCGGCGTCATCGGCTCATCGCCATCACTAGGCTGTCCTCGCCCGTCCAGGCTGCCCAACGGCGTCTCCTGGCAAATCCGCTGCGAGCGATGGCGGCAACCATGTTCACATAGGTTGGCGCCGCGGCGGAGATTTTTGACCGGGGCACCGAAAACGATGTCATCAACTCCGGGTCGGCCACGCTCGCTGTCGCCGCTAACACCGAAGAAAAGTAGATCATGGAAGGCCTCCGCCGCTTAGGTCCCATGAAGGCCAACGCCACCGCTTCGCCGGTCTACACATTCAGTGACTTGCTCGCTTTGCTGGGGCGTAGGCCACCATGACCGTCTTCCCCCGCCCCAAAAACCAATCTTGATCCGTGCTTGATGGAAGCAGAGCCTACTCTTCCCCTTCCACTGAAGTGCGCTTGCTTTCGGATATAGGGAAGACTTGTCGTGAGAATGAGGCTATGCCGCGGCCGGTGATAGACTAGGTTAGAATAGCATGGGCTAGTCCGCAATAGTACAGTTAAAATATGGTTGGATGGCCGGCTCCTGTATCAGTGTCCGCGGACTGATCCCATTGATCCGTGGACAGATATGGTGTCTGGTTTAGGGTATTGGAGATGCCCTAATGCTTCAGCACCTTTCGGTCTCTTCTCCCCACCTAAACAACTAACAAATGTTGCCTAACCAGGTGGTGATGGATCATGCGCACATGTGATTGTGACCAGCAAGGCTACCCTCAGGACGCTAATCACGACAACTAAACCTATCTATACTCTACTAGCTGAGGTTCTTAAACTTGGATGGGGTCTGCGATTCGATTCTACGTACGCCGGAATAGTGGCCGATGCATAACTGGACAGACATACGCGGTTAATTAGAGAGGAGCGATGCTACACTCACGGAGGGATTAATTACGGGATCAACGGACTAAGATTTTACGGATTTTCCCTCTAAACTTATCTCCCCCCCCCCCGATTTTCAGCTGGGGTGGGGCCCATCCTCCTCCTTTCTCCAATCCCGTAATTAATCCCTCCGTGAGTGTAGCATCGCTCTTAGAGAGGTGGCCCGCTGTTTAATCTTCGTCGCTGCGAGCCGCCGCATCTGCATGCATGTGAGGTGCCGTGATCGATCATGTTGCTGGGGCTAATATCTCCGGCCGGCCGGCGACGTGTCATGTTCTGATTAAAAAAGTTTGAGTGCATGCATGCGGTGTCATCCAAAGCTTAATTGTGGCAGCTTCACTTCCCTTTGCCCCAATGCCAACTCTGTGTGTGCTGTTCACTTGTACATGTCCACCTCTCTAGCTTCCGTTCATAAACATGCATGTGAGCGTGTCAGACACTAATTAAACAACAGATCACAGGCCTTGCCGGGTTCATCACCAACAACACCCAGCTAGAGTGATAATGATATCAGCTATGTATGCACAAAATTTTCAGATCAAGTTGAGCGGAGGGAGATATTGGTCTATGATAAACCTTTGCTTGTTCGTCGTGGCAACGGTGAAAATCCTTTGATTAGTGTTGTATATGCACAGTTTTTCAGCTCAAGTTTAGCCAAGGGACATATTGATTTAGGCACGGCTCTCGCTATTCAACATACGGATCGACCAGTGTTCGTCCAATCAGATTCCTCGGAGGCTATTTCAATCCTTACAGGTGACAACTTGTCTCGATCGGCCTATGGACACTTGGTAGCTGAGATTAAGTCATTGATAGGTGATAGGGAGTTTATTCCACAGAAAATTAAGAGATCTCAGAATAGGGTAGCAAAGTGTTTGACTAATTCTAGCCGCACTGAGTCGTGTACTGCAGTGTGGATGAGTAGACGCCCTCCATGTTGTGAGGACTTATGGTCACTCGATTGTAACCCTGTGATTCATGAATAAAACTCCCTTTTGATGCGAAAAAAGGGACATATTGATTGTGGTGATCGGTCTGCTCGGTGCATGGTCTGTGGATAAACCTTCGTTGATTGGTTGTAACCACCGTGCAAAAAAGTGCATGCATATAGGTACCTTAAAGCTGACGAATTGAGTCAACTACGTACGTACATTGCTGTCAAACCCTGCTAAAACTAGCTTATATATGCAGGCATCAAATATCTTTGCAAGTTTCCGGCCGGTGTCTCGCCTGGGTCGACCAAGCAAAGGCCTACCCACCGACTGCACGCATGTTCTGCGACCAGTACGCAAAGAACCTAATTAAGCCAGGTGGACGGATGATAGGATATCAATCATGCAAGCATCACCGTAGTAGTGCAGTGTACGTGTTACTTTTGGATATAGTGCGAAGCAGACACGGCCGGTGCATCTTTGTTGTATGCATGCCAGGTGGTAGCAAACACCCCTTCTTCTCCAATTATCGGCAAGGAGCAGATAGCGAGGCAGCTAAACAGTGGCCAAAGGTAGGAACTAAAGCGCAGGCTACAGTACCAGTGGCGGAGCTTGATGAAGATTGTTGAGCAGGCTAATCAGAGTTGGGGGGACAAAGAAGATAAGTTATGCATGAACTATGAGAAATCTTTGATATTGAAGTCTAATAATTAGGAATACACTTAAGAATTTTTCTAAAGGAGAGGGGCAATGGCCTCTTTGGTCCCATGAAGCTCCACCACTGTACAGAACGTACACTTTCGTCCATGCACACACCTTTTCTCAGGTGTCACCATTGTTTAAAACAGGCGTTGTTTGGCTTAGAGCTCGGGCACATGATCTTTTCATTAGATATATACTAGCACATCAGAAGATCAATCATCAACGGGCTGGCGAGCAAGCGAAAGAATCTGCATGCATGGACGTACGATCGATCATCGTCGACTAACTAGTGGGTGGTGGCTGTCTCCATGGAACGTGGACGCATGTCTGCGGACGTACGTACCGGTGTTATTATACTAGTGAGATGCTGTTGCGTTCGTTCGTTGGATCTGTACAGCAAAACAACAAAAGGGCATCGAATGCCTGAAAAGGATGGATACTATTCGCGCAGCTTCCGTCTACGTGGAATAAGACGGAGCCGCTGCCCAGGATAAGGAAGCCAGGATGAGTATAGGCTCCGCTCCAGCCTTGTGAGAAACGGCACTAAATTTGAAAGCGATATGCCGACATACAAACAGGCGATCAATTTATTTAGAACGGCAATACGCCTAGAATCAATGTGCCGTACGTGCCTGTGCTGTCTGTACAAGGATGGTACAGGAGTACGTACATGTGTTGAGCCGCGATGATTATTAGGACCAGGATTCGATGGAGTTGCTGTTTGCCTCGCGACGTGCCACCTTCCATGCCGGGACCCCGGAGACGAGAGCAGCAGCTACCGCACCGAAGAGTTCACCTTGACGCTGCATCACTGTTGCATGAAGCTAGGTTTCGACCGCTGATGGCGCGGCTGGATCGGATCCCCTCCCATGGGTTTCGGTGGGGTGGTGGAGTGTGGAGCTCTGGGCGGAAGTTTTGTCTCGAAGGGACCGGTGCCGGTGACGTTGCCGTGCGCGGACGTCATTTACTTCTTGAAGGCATTGTAGAAGAGCTTCCTCTACCCATCCCGGGTCTCTTTGACCCTCGGACGTCGGCTTGCGTTTGGTGGCAGAGTCTAGTTTCCTTTACAGCGTGTTTGGTTTGGTGGAATTGAAGAGAGGGGATGAGAGTTTGAGGCTTAGGGAGTTTTATTCCTTTGTTTGTTTAGGTGGAATGGGAATTTAACAGGAAAGTGGAAGGGAAATTCACGTGTAAAAGTCCCATTTATCTATTATCTGAGGGAGGGCTGGTAATTGAGATGGGGAAAGGGAATTAGAGTTAAACTCCCATTCCCCTTCCGTTCGTTTGCCAAACAGGCTGTTAGGAAGTGCTTGTGTTCGTCGTTGGTTTTTTTTTTTGCACGGTTGTCCTCTAACCTACCATGTTGTTGTATGATTTTTCGTCTCTGTTTTCTTTATAAACTGGGCCGATTCTCTTCGTCTTCATAAAATCAGAGGAGCACGCTGCGGTCTGAATAGGTTTCGTGAAAAGAAAAGGAATAGGTGGTATTCAGAAGCTTGAGGCCGCCCCGCTAGGGTTCCTCCCCCGCCGCCGCCGGCCT
>NC_057805.1:503982854-503984763 GCF_018294505.1 Triticum aestivum
CGGCTGCGGCGCTCCCGTCTCGGGAGGTGGGGCGCGGTCGGCCCCTTGCTGGATCCAGCCCGATCTGGTGGTGGGGGTCGGTCGGCGGCGCGTGGCGGCGGTGGTGCGTGCCCGGCGGCTCCGGCGCTATGAGCGCGCCGGGCGACGCGGGTAGGGCAGCGGCCGGGCGTGGCCGTTGCTTCGGCCGTGGGCGGCGACATGTGGAGGTCCGGCGGTGGTGGACTCCCGGTGTCGTGGCGGCTCCATGGTGGCTTGGCGGATCTGCTTGCGGCCGCGGCCGGCTTCTCCGGCGTTTGCTTGTTTGCGATCGGACCGTTTTGGTCTTCACTCCATCTCCTCGGCGCTCGGTCGCTACTGCCTTCGAAGGGCTGGCCCTTTCCTAGCTGCGGTCCATCGCTCGTCTCGCGCCCGGTGCAGCAGGACCGAGGTCGTCTCGCGCACAGTGCTGCAGGACCGATCTCGTCTCGCGCTCCGGGCTGTAGGATGGGTCGATGGATGCCAGTGTTGGCCGACCTATTGGGTCTCGACGCTGGGGTGGGCCAGGGGTGCAAAGGCGGCTCCTTTTCTGCTCGTCTCTTTGGTTGGGGTAGCGGCGGGTCTCGTGTGTGGTGGTATCAAGGTCTTGGATGCCGGGGTGGCGGCCCTGGTGGCGGTGCACGGTGCTCTTGGGCAGAGCCCGTGTCTAGGCGCTGCCCGGTGACCATGGCCGTGTGGGCGGCGTGGTTGCCGGGGTGTAGCGTTCGGTGGCGGTGAGTGTAGGTCGGGTGAAAACCTGCTCTATCTTCGGACGGACCGGCGACGGCGAAGCTCGCTCCCTTCTTGAAGGCGTCGCCGCGGCTCTCACCGCCCGTCGTGCGGCTCCGGGGGAAACTCTGATCCTTGGATCTGGCGGTGGCGGCGCTCCGGTGTCGTATCCTTTCTGAAGGCGCCGCCTTGGAGTCCACGGTTCGCTGTATGCGGCTTCATCTCTTCGTGGTAGTGTGCTAGGGGTGGTGTTGCTGCGCTCAGCGCTTTTGTATCCTGCCTTGGGTGTGTGTGGTGTGGACGTGCGTTTGTTTCGGATGATGTTGATTTTTGTTTTATATATAAAGCGGGGCGAAAGCCTTTTTGGGTAAAGAAAAGGAATACTAGCTAGTAGCTGGGGTAGTAGTTCGTGGCTTTGTGCTACGTGGTATTGCACCCTGAGAAAGCATGGTGCGATATTAATGGACCAAGAGGAGGAACCAGGCTGCTCTGCTCGTCGGACAAACACATATCCAGGGACAACAAAGGCCAGAAAAGGACCGGCAATGGGCAGCTTCCATGTACTCGCAGCATAGGATGGAGATGGAGCCCCTGCCCAAGATCAGGTGATCATTGGTAAAAAACGACTACTTATAGGTTTTTTGTTTGTTTGTTAAAAAGGTAGTTTAAGTTACTTCAACCAATTTGATCAACACCGGTTGCTCCACACGCTGAACCTGGACATCTTGGAGTCGAGGAAACAAAGACGGTTCACGAACAAACTGCAATTCGGCGACAATGCCAATGACGCCATGGAGCGTGCCATCCCTCCCCATCCACCCCAATCGCTTGACGCCGATAAAAAATAATTAGAGCATCTACCGCCGTGGACTTTCGGTACATCACTAGTGGGGTCCCGTTGAGCCGGAACACGATGCAAACAGAATACAAATATTTCTCGCAGCGCATCGAAGCATCGAGAACCATGAAGCTCATGCCGAGCTCCAAGATGATCTTGTTGAGCATCCGTGGCTACTCGATGTGGCAGTTTATTGTTGTCCTTATCAGGGGCGGAGCTACGACTGGGCCAAGCCCCGGGCCCCAGGCTGCTACAGTGCGCTACAGTACTGCTACGGTGCGCAAATTGCTATACTACACGAAGTAAATCTTCTACACGCCCCAGGCC
>NC_057805.1:503985014-504002895 GCF_018294505.1 Triticum aestivum
ATCCGCCACTGGTCCTTATATCATGCTCTTTACTTCATTTGGACTCTTTAATGTGTTTGAATCTGAATAACTTGAATTGGGAACTTTAAATTTGTAATATTCTTGAATTGTGTGAACATTGATCATTAAGTTTAAATTTAATAGAAGTGCAAATTTGTAGTTGATATATAATAAGTACACAAAAACTTAGAAGACTCGAGGAAGAGTTCTTTTAGGGAGTTATAAGTTTTACTAGTGGACCCGTTGCGCCAAATGGCGCAGAGGCACGCTAAAGCCATGCCCGCAATGAAAATATTTGCATTTGTTATTAGCTTCAGGTTTGAGTAAGCACAAATGGCATGAATTGTAACCCTTTTTATACTTGAGCATGCACAATTTGTTGTGTTATTTGGGTAACATGGAAGCGATAGTTTTTTTATATTTTAATCATCAGTTGTGTGGCATTTAGGCCCATCTTTTAATTTAGTCCTAATTTTTCTTCAGAGGAGCACAAACAATATAAGCAATAAGGGTCATTAAGAGCATCATTATTATTCAAAATGATAGCAACTCTATACAACCTAGTATTTAATTATTTTCTTTCTCTCAAGCCCTAATTCTGAACACAGCCCAATGATCCACCCCCTATAAGCCTACACTGAAATCTGAAAGTGGGTGGCATATATGTTTGTAGACGAAGCTTAAAAACTGAGAAGATTACCGTACAAACACATGCTACTTTAACTTCAAAAGAACCAACCCCATAACATAGACGAACATTAGAGCATCACTTTTTAGTACCACCATACTCAATCTGGGCAGAGGTGCACATAACGAAAATCGTTTTTAAAAGAAATTTTAAATGGTCCTCTCATACCTTACACACCGGAGTTTGGTAACCAAAAAAAGGTTGACAAAATATATCTACATGCACTCACTGATGCTTTCACTTCCGCACCACTTATAGACTATAAAAAATTGAATATTGTGTGTACATGGACAGCCAGCTTATCAATCAGATTGGGTATTTGTCACTTTATGCGCATGTCTGTTCATTAGCAAGGAATCCTGGAGCAACTTGAATTTCAATCTACATATCCATACGCAAAAAGTGAGAATCATAGTCCTACTACAATTTTGCAGCTAGAGAAAACAATAAATTAGGAATAAGCATGAAATGGATTTTTTTGTATCTGATGATGATAAAAAGAACATATTTCAGAAATACACAAAATTTAAGAGGCATCTTCTTGGTTTTAACACAGATGAATCATGCAATAAATAGATATGAACACAAAATTAGTTTGAACTTCCAAATAAACAGATGAACGTAGCACAAAGAAGCATCACTTTGACACAGTACTACCTTGATATAGAGAAAATCATAGAGTAATGATTTAGGATCAGAGGATCACTGGGTTGATCAGCATGCTAGTGTTAATATATATGGTAGAAGTCCATGAATGAGTCCACTCTTTCTTTGACAAAATAGGAAAGTGTGACTTATAACACAAAGAACCAATGCAAGGAAATAAACTGATGTGCAGGGTACCATTATTTAAACTGCTGCCCAAGTCTTGCTCCTAGGTTTGTTTTTTCATTTTTGAAAGATCCCATGGAGAAAAGAAGCATATCCAAGTTTGTGCTTCTATGAATCAAGATCCACACAAATCCTAAATAGAGAGTCCCATGGAGAGAAGCATGCTCAAACTAAAACCAGGAGGGAGCTGCACACATCACCTTTAGAAAATTGGCATATTAGGCAATCAAAATGCAAGTGAGAGAGAGGTAGAGGAGCACCTAATTTCCTCTATCTAAATACCTTATGAAAGAATGAACAACAAAAGAGAGTGTAAGTTTGCAGTGCGCTGTTTTCGAATGCTCAATAGCTTGTTCTGTTTGGTCCATTTGTTTCATTCCAAAATGAATGAGTTGTTGATTTGACATTTCTGCAAAAACTAATGAGGTAGTTGGATGAGAATGTTAACCTTTCATGGGAAGATTGATAAATAGGAACAAAAAATTATGATACTCCCTCCAATCCATATTAATTGTTGCTGGTTTGGTACAACTTTGTACTAAAGTTGTACTAAACCGACGACAACTAATATGAATCCGAGGGAGTACTTAATTTTACATGATGCCATTTAAATGTTATCTACCTGGTCATTACCAATATCGAATAGTTCAATCCTCTTATTGCAAGGCTACTTTGGTACCTGCAACATCATGGCGACCGAATAACACATCTATAAGCACCAAGAGAGTTACAATGGTATGAAAAATGAAATTTAAGAAATTGAGATTTATCAGTGAAGGGAACATATGCCAAGTAAAACAAAAATGAGTAAATAAACATTGTATCATTTCACATATGCCAAGTAAATAGAGATTGAATTGTAGTTTTGGCTCTGTCCTTGCTCATATTTAAGTAAAAAGGATTGTGTGCATTGAAATACTATGCAAAATACATTGATACTAAAAGAAAGCTTTGCTAAGCAAGTAATTTCAGGACAAATTTAGGTATTTCAAAATCTTGATGAGCTACCATAACACACAAAGATAGAAATTATACATTGTGGAACATGACACAACAAAGATGTCAATGAGGGAAACTACCAACCATAAATTTCTTCCTGACATTTAGTTGTTTGTTGGCCTCATAAGTATTCCTTTTCTCTTCATCTTTGAGTACACGATCAAATTCTTTGATTAAGCTGCAAGAAGCCATGTCATATATCTACATAAACAAGAACTCGGCGGTGATACATTCTCCAGGTAAAGAAATTGCTAAAATTCATCATGCCACATGCAGAAGATATGAAATTGCAGGCTCAAGTAGGAACAACAACGACAGCGTTCAACAAGACTTACCGCTTGCACTCGCTCATCTTCCCAGTGAGTTCTTCGAGCCACCAGTGTGCCTGTTGGAGTCCTTGATCTTGTCTATCTTCTAGAACCCATTACTGCAGCAAACATATATTAGCAAGATGGTGGCAATGTAAATACAAATTGTATCATTTCACATATGCCAGGTAAAACAAAAATGAGTAAATAAACATTCTCTCCGGAGGGTGCGAATCCAATTGGCAAAACAGATTAGCAGAGATGGAGCCTAGTTTTACCTTGCCTACTCCAATGTAAATACAGTTGTATCATTTTATATGCACCGAGGAATCAAGTTCAGTATATCAAGCGGTGCGGTAGTAGCGTAGGGAAGCTTTCATGGACTGCTCTACATTTCTAATGTTTAGAGATAAGAGGTCGTCCAACTCTGGTTTGAGCCTTGGTATTATATTAGTCTGCACAAAATCAATTAAAATATGAGGGGAAGGTAAATTACTTCTGAGTTTTGGAAAGCTAAGAAACTATTGTCAAGAGCATAAGGGTATGAAATCAGAATAACACGACGAGATGTTGTATGAATTAATGTCTTAAGCAAGGAAAAAGAGTTCACTCTGGTGTTTTCATTTCCATCCATGTAGAGTCCAGTTGACATAAAATCATCTTCTCTTTTCCATTATGCGAGACTGCATAACAGGATCTCTTCCATTGTGAGAGACTGCATATTCAAGCCAGATTCCTACATGAGCTTTTTTTATTACAAAACATAACAAAGAAAGCAAAGGGGGTAATGAAAAACAGGATCATATATACCTGGTAGTGTGTCTAGAAGAAGCAATCGTAACCACCCTCCTGGACGCCAGGAGTAGAAGTTGGACTGCAAAGGAACGGTCAGGACTATCATGCATGCACATACTATATTGAACAGAAGCTGCACTAAAATTCTGATCCAAAAGTTCACCGATGAACATATTGCTCAATGAAACAAGTAAACAGAGCTTATCAATTTTCCGTACAAAACAAACTTTATTGAAATAACTTTTTAAGTTTATTACGTGTTGATTGAGAACGTGAAACTGTATTACATTTATTTGGCCATTTCATCAGGCAAATAATGTGCATTAGCTTTGGCCTGGGTACATGTGATAAACAAGATGTAAATTGAGAACGATAAGAGAGCAAGATACCTCATGGACGATCTGCTGCGGCTAGAGTTCAAGGTCGGCAAGCGAGCGCGTGCTGGGCGGCGGCCGCAAGCACCTGGAAGCGATCCGAGCTCAAGCTATTGGATCCGTCACTCTCGTAGGGAAGGGAGGCGATGGTGATGGGGTGAGGCCGGCAGAGATGCCTCCTGTCGATGAAGACGATGAGACGGCGCAGGCAGAGCATGGGGCGGCCGCCTCTAGGCCACCATGCGGCACATCGAGGCATGCCGCGTGGCGCGGCTGCTATTCCCCTCCATGAATCTAAGCACCAGCGGCGCGGCGACCTTCGTCGGAGCGGCAGCATCAGAAACCGAGACGACGAGGCGGAGGCGGCGCTGATACGTCTCCAACGTACCTACAATTTTTTATTGTTCCATGCTATTATATTATCTGTTTTGGATGTTTAATGGGCTTTATTATGCACTTCTGTATTATTTTTGGGACTAACCTATTAACCGAAAGCCCAGTGCAAATTGCTATTTTTGTGTGCCTATTTCAGTGTTTCGCATAAAAGGAATATCAAACGGAATCCAAACGGAATGAAACCTACGCGAGGATCGTTTTTGGAACAAACGCAATCCAGGAGACTTGGAGTGGACATCAAGGAAGCAACAAGGCGGCCATGAAATAGGGAAGCGCGCCCAGGAGGGGTAGGCGCGCCCCCCACCCTCGTGGGCCCCTCTTGGATCCACCGACCTACTCTTTCGCCTATATATACTCATATACCCTGAAAACATTCGAGAGCACCATGAAACCCTATTTCCACCGCCACAACCTTATGTACCCGTGAGATCCCATCTTGGGGCCTTTTCCGGTGCTCCGCCGGAGGGGGAACCGATCACGGAGGGCTTCTACATCAACACCATAGCCTCTCCGATGATGTGTGAGTAGTTTACCACAGACCTTCGGGTCCATAGTTATTATCTAGATGGCTTCTTCTCTCTCTTTGGATCTCAATACAAAGTTCTCCTCGATTCTCTTGGAGATCTATTCGGGTATGTTTGTCGAGATCCGATGAATTGTGGGTTTATGATCAAGATTATCTATGAATATTATTTGATTCTTCTATGAATTCTTATATGCATGATTTAAATATCTTTGCAAGTCTCTTCGAATTATCAGTTTGGTTTGGCCTACTAGGTTGATCTTTCTTGCAATGGGAGAAGTGCTTAGCTTTGGGTTCAATCTTGCTGTGTCCTTTCCCTGTGAAAGCAGGGGCAGCAAAGCACGTATTGTATTGTTGCCATCGAGGATAAAAAGATGGGGTTTATATCATATTGCTTGAGTTTATCCCTCTACATCATGTCATGTTGCCTAATGCGTTACTCTGTTCTTATGAACTTAATACTCTAGATGCATGCTGGATTGCAGTCGATGTGTGGAGTAATAGTAGTAGATGCAGAATCGTTTCGGTCTACTTGTCACGGACGTGATGCCTATATACATGATCATGCCTAGATATTCTCATAACTATGCGCTTTTCTATCAATTGCTTGACAGTAATTTGTTCACCCACTGTAGATTATGTTATCTTGAGAGAAGCCACCAGTGAAACCTATGGCCCCCGGGTCTATCTTCCATCATATTAATCTTTCGTCAACTAGCAATTTCTGTCGCCGTTTATTTTCCAATCTTTACTGTACAATCTATACAACAAAAATACCAAAAATATTTATTTTATTATCTTTATCATATCTCACTTTTGTAAGTGGCTGTGAAGGGATTGACAACCCCTTTATTGCATTGGTTGCAAGGTTCTTGATTGTTTGTGCAGGTACGAGGGATTTGCGTGTAGTCTCCTACTGGATTGATACCTTGGTTCTCAAAAACTGAGGGAAATACTTACGCTACTTTGAAGCATCACCCTTTCCTCTCCAAGGGAAAACCAATGCATGCTCAAGAGGTAGCAAGAAGGATTTCTGGCGCCGTTGCCGGGGAGGTTTACGCCAAGTCAAGTCAAGATTTGATCTCCCATCAATGTGCTGATTTCTGGCGCCGTTGCCGGAGAGATCTACGCACAAGTCAAGACATACCAAGTACCAATCACAAACTCTTCTCCCTTGCATTACATTATTTGCCATTTGCCTCTCGTTTTCCTGTCCCCCATTTCACCCTTGCCATTTTATTCGCCCTCTTTTTCCGTTCGTCTTTTTTCGCTTGCTTCTTTGTGTGCTTGTGTGTTGGATTGTTTGTCACGATGGCTCAAGACAATACTAAATTGTGTGACTTTTCCAATACCAACAACAATGATTTTATTAGCACTCGGATTGCTCCTATTACCGATGCTGAATCTTGTGAAATTAATGCTGCTTTGTTGTATCTTGTCATAAAAGATCAATTTTCTGGCCTTCCTAGTGAAGATGCCACTACCCATCTAAACAAGTTTGTTGATTTGTGTGATATGCAAAAGAAGAAAGATGTGGACAATGATATTGTTAAATTGAAGCTATTCATGTTTTCGCTTAGAGATCGTGCTAAAACTTGGTTTTCTTCTTTGCCTAAAAATAGTATTGATTCATGGAATAAGTGCAAAGATGCTTTTATCTCTAAGTATTTTCCTCCCACTAAGATCATCTCTCTTAGAAACAATATTATAAATTTTAAGCAACTTGATCATGAGCATGTTGCACAATATAGGGAGAGGATGAAATTAATGATACGTAATTGCCCTACACATGGTTTGAATTTATGGATGATTATACAATTTTTTTATGCTGGATTGAATTTTGCTTCTAGAAATCTTTTAGATTCGGCCGCAGGAGGCACTTTTATGGAAATCACTTTAGGAGAAGCTACTAAACTCCTAGATAATATTATGGTTAATTATTCTCAATGGCACACCGAATGATCTACTAGTAAAAAGGTTCATGCGATAGAAGAGATTAATGTTTTGAGTGGAAAGATGAATAAACTTATGAAATTGTTTGCTAATAAGAGTGTTTCTTCTGATCCTAATGATATGCCTTTGTCTAGTTTGATTGAGAATAATAATGAATCTATGGATGTGAATTTTGCTGGTAGGAACAATTTTGGTAACAACGCGTATAGAGGAAACTTTAATTCTAGGCCGTTCCCTAGTAATTCCTCTAACAATTATGGTAATTCATACAACAACTCTTATGGAAATTTTAATAAGATGCCCTCTGATTTTAAGACTAGCGTTAATGATGTTCTTATTGTTGCAAATAGGAATTATGTGCCCGTAGATTTTATTGTTCTTGATATAGATTGCAATCGTACATGTCCTATTATTCTTGGTAGACCTTTCTTTAGAACGATTGGTGCAACTTTTGATATGAAAGAAGGAAATATTAGATTCCAATTTCCGTTAAGGAAAGGCATGGAACACTTTCCTAGTAAGAAAATTAAATTACCTTATGAATCCATTATGAGAGCCACTTATGGATTGCATACCAAAGATGACAATACCTAGATCTATTCTTGTTTTTATGCCTAGCTTGGGGCGTTAAACGATAGCGCTTGTTGGGAGGCAACCCAATTTTATTTTTCTTTCTTGCTTTTTTGTTTCTAATTAGTAATAAATAATTCATCTAGCTTCTGTTTAGATGTGGTTTTATGTTTTAAAATAGTGTTTGTGCCAAGTAGAATCTTTGGGAAGACTTGGATGAAGTCTTCATGATCTTGCTGTAAAAAACAGAAACTTTAGCACTAACGAGATTGGCTGCCATTTTTTACTGGAGAGTGCTTTTAGGTTGATTCTTTTTGAAGATGATTAATAGACAAATTCCTCACGTCCACCAATTTATTTAAGAATTTTTGGAGTTACATAAGTATACGTTTGATACAGATTGCTACAGACTGTTCTGTTTTTGACAGATTCTGTTTTTCGTGTGTTGTTTGTTTAATGAATCTATGGCTAGTATCGGGGGGTATGAACCATAGAGAAGTTGGAATACAGTAGATTTAACACCAATATAAATAAATAATGAGTTCATTACAGTACTTTAAGTTGGTGATTTGTTTTCTTATACCAACGGAGCTCATGAGATTTTCTGTTGAGTTTTGTGTTGTGAAGTTTTCAAGTTTTGGGTAAAGATTTGATGGTTTTCGGAATAAGGAGTGGCAAGAGCCTAAGCTTGGGTATTCCCAAGGCACCGCAAGGTAAAATTCAAGTACAACCAAAAGCCTAAGCTTGGGGATGCCCCGGAAGGCATCCCCTTTTTCGTCTTTGTCTATCGGTAACTTTACTTGAGGCTATATTTTTATTCACCACATGATATGTGTTTTGCTTGGAGCGTCTTGTATGATTTGAGTCTTTGCTTTTTAGTTTACCACAATCATCCTTGCTGTACACACCTTTTGGGAGAGACACACATGAATCGGAATTTATTAGAATACTCTATGTGCTTCACTTATATCTTTTGAGCTAGATAAATTTTGCTCTAGTGCTTCACTTATATCTTTTTAGAGCACGGTGGTGGTTTTATTTTATAGAAATTATTGATCTCTCATGCTTCGCTTATATTATTTTGAGAGTCTATTAGAACAGCATGGTAATTTGCTTTGGCTATAAAATTAGTCCTAATATGATGAGCATCCAAGATGGGTATAATAAAAACTTTCATAAAAAGTGCATTGAATACTATGAGAAGTTTGATTCTTTATGATTGTTTTCAGATATGAAGATGATGATATTAGAGTGATGCTAGTTGATTAGTTGTGAATTTGAGAAATACTTGTTCTAAAGTTTGTGATTCCCGTAGCATGCACGTATGGTGAACCATTATGTGATGAAGTCGGAGCATGATTAATTTATTGATTGTCTTCCTTATGAGTGGCGGTCGGGGACGAGCGATGGTCTTTTCCTACCAATCTATCCCCCTAGCAGCATGCGCGTAGTACTTCGTTTCGATAACTAATAGATTTTTGCAATAAGTATGTGAGTTCTTTATGACTAATGTTGAGTCCATGGATTATACGCACTCTCATCCTTCCACCATTGCTAGCTTCTCTAATACCGCGCACCTTTTGCCATATACCTTCCTCAAAACAGCCACCATACCTACCTGTTATGGCATTTCCATAGCCATTCCGAGATATATTTCCATGCAACTTTCCACCGTTCCGTTTATTATGAGACGCTCCATCATTGTCATATTGCTTTGCATGATCATGTACTTGACATCGTATTTGTGGAAAAGCCACCTTTATAATTCTTTCATACATGTCACTCTTGATTCATTGCATATCCCGGTACACCGCCGGAGGTATTCACATAGAGTCATATTTTGTCCTAAGTTTTGAGTTGTAATTCTTGAGTTGTAAAGAAAATAGAAGTGTGACGTATTATTAGAGCATTGTCCCAAGTGAGGAAAGGATGATGGAGACTATGATTCCCCCACAAGTCGGGATGAGACTCCGGACGAAAAAAAGAAAAGAGGCCATAAAAAAGAGAAAAGGCCTAAAAAAAGAGAGAAAAAGAGAGAAGGGACAATGATACTATCCTTTTACCACACTTGTGCTTCAAAGTAGCACCATGATCTTCATGGTAGAGAGTCTCCTATGTTATCACTTTCATATACTAGTGAGAATTTTTCATTATAGAACTTGGCTTGTATATTCCAATGATGGGCTTCCTCAAAATGCCCTAGGTCTTCGTGAGCAAGCAAGTTGGATGCACACCCACTTAGTTTCTTTTGTTGAGTTTTCATACACTTATAGCTCTAGTGCATCCGTTGCATGGCAATCCCTACACACTCACATTGATATCTATTGATGGGCATCACTACAAGAAATATGTCAACTTGCAACCATCACTATTGGTCACTGAAAGGTCATTGTTTTTCATTTGCGACCTTTTGTGACCAAAAACAGATGGTCAAAAGCTGGCAGTCGTAAACTGAAATTAACGACCTTCTTCGGGATAAGGTCGTAGATGTTTACGACCAAAACAAAAGGTCGTGGAACCCATGACCTTTTGTTTTGGTCACTGGCTGTCTGCCCAGGCCATGTCGGATTCGACGCGGCAATCTGACGTGGCAAAATTGCGACCAGTTGAAAAGGTCGTTGATAAGACTCAGCCCGGTCCAATTCGCCACTTTACATGGGCCGAGCCCAACAATTCAGCCTTTTTACCGTATATTTTTTCTGTTAATTTTCTCTAGCTACATGGGCCTGGCCCAACAATTTGGCCTTTTTATTTTCTAGGGCATGGCCTTTTGCAAATCATTTCAATAAGCCTATTTTTATGGTTTTCAAAAATGCACAATATTCTGATCCACTATAGTTTGGGCCGCATCCTTTTTAGAGCCCAAATGTTATTTTGTCAAGTAGAACATTTGGTCTATTTCATTCACAGATTTAAATTTACACATTTGAACAGCAAAAAACAATAAATATCTCAATTAACTGATTAAATCCAGAAATCATCCAGCCAAATTCTCACAAGAGAACATACACGTCTACACGTCCAACAAATGCACATACAATTAAAAACAGAGATACACAAGCAGTATTGATGTTGTTCATCTTCAAGCAACTTAAACAAGTGCACATACAATTAAACAGGTACATCAGTAGAGATACGTCAACTAAAACTATGGCGCACATCTCCAAGCTTCTTCATCTTCTGTCACAGCAGCAGCAGCCCCGACGACATCAGATCCTGATGTAGATAAACTATTAGTGAAATACACTGGAAGTAAATAATAATCTTTCAAGAGACCAAATGCTCCAGTTCAATAAACACTAAGCATGGCATAACAAAACTTCCAACAACTTGAATGCAACAGGTTAACCTGATGTTGTTCTACAATAGTAATCTATACATACCTGCATGGTGCATTGATACAAAGTTTAGGTAATGAAATGAACATGACTATAACACTCACCTAAAGAAAATTCCTATTCTACTTCCACGACCATCCATCCATTCAACTAACAATACTAGTAAGTGCAAAGAGACTAACATCACAAGGCAGGAGACAATTATGACAATTTTGGCAAGTTGGAGAAATCATTTAATCAGTTTGGTATACTTAGGTTATGAGCCAAAATAGACCAAGCAAAAAAAATTAGTAACTGGTGATGCATGAGCATGAACATGGTACAGAATTGAGCATGAATCATTGGTCTTAGTTGTATATGAGACTAGTTGGGTTGTGTATTCTAAGCTACAAGCAGGTTACAGAAGAAACTGAAGATGAACCGTATATAACAGACTAAAAAATCAAATAGAAACCCAAAAATTAAATACGAGTATAACAGGAAGGATTACAACAGGTTCAATTCAATCAATTTCCAAAGCATTGAATCAGTAGCATAAGTATGCAGCAACAGCATAAGCATTTAATCAACAGCAGCGTGAGCATAAGCAATAAATCAGCAGCAGCAACACAAGCATCACCACCACCAGCACAAGTGCACACCTATTCAAGCTAGTAGCAGCCTAGCAGGCTAGCAGCAGAAGCATTCAAACAACTAGAGAAGCACAGTACAACAGAAAAAAGCATTGAAAGAGCAGCAGGCTTGGACTTTCACATGTCATATCTTATAAACTTAGGCAAGTGTTCTCAGGTTATCCTTAACGTCATGCACTAACTTGGGTAATTAGCATCAAACAATACATATCAGTACAAGGCTAGGCAAGATAATAAAGACTTGGGAAAAGATAACAGAGTTAGAAAAAATGATATGTGCCCTTAAAGAGAGGGCAGTGTCAAGTGCGGCCACAGACATAGGCATTAGCCGCACCCACAACCCCTAGACACTCGCACAACCGAAGAGGAGGTGCCTTGCATACGGTCTCCTTCGAGTCTGCGAGAGAAAGAACAAGGTGAAGGTCAGTACGCATCAAGGATGCTGCTATTCTGGGTCAAGCTAAGTCAAGGGTATAAGAGATTTTAGTCAACAAAAATTAACATGTGAACATCTTGCACAAACTATCATCATTAATAAAAAAATACAAAACAAATATGCAAACAGATGTAGCTCATACTTATATTATATCTGGCAATAGCACTTAGCATATTCCAATATGTACTCAACATATTCCAATAAGACAGAGATGCACACACATGGATTCGCAATTAGACTATGCCTCTCTCTCACTCATTTGCAAGAAGCGTTCTCTCCCTCTCTCTACTGATGACCATCAACACAATTTTGTAAAGTTGTAAACTGATTTTTGAGAGAATAGACAGTCAATTTGTGTGCTGATTGGACCTAGTTTTAAAGAAACAAAAAGGATTGGCAGCATAGGGAGAGGGAGATGGAGATGGACGTGCTACCTGCTGTTGCGGTGGTGCGTCGTGCTGGCCTGCTTGAGCTCCTCCTCCTAATGCTGCTCACTAACCTGCAGGACAAACAAGGCCATAGGTGAGCTGCAGCAAAGGCATTTCCTGATGATTTACTGAGTTCATGGCCACCTACAGAAATATTAGAGGGACATGATAAGGAGCTGTAAATACGAAGAGCCGCCTAGACCTATACCGAATAGTAATGCATATATTAAGGAATATGAAGTTTACCAATTATTCAAAAAAACAAGGAAAAATACTTGTTGATGTCTGAAGTGCAACAGAATATATGCAAGTCCCAAGCATCCAGATGACTACTGTAGTCGATTGATAGCAGTAAATGTATACAACACCAAACACTGCTTGACAATTGAGGTAATTAAACATTAAAGAACTTATTACATATGCTTTTCTTCATCCAGCGTGATAACATGTTACTGCTATTCTATTGTGATTAAAAGAGTAAGATTTCATCAAGCCTATGTCATGCATAACAGGAACATATTATAAAATACAGAATAGTAGTTCAGTGCCTTCAAGTGTTGAATGACTCGTGGTACAGTAATAGTAACAATAAACTATCAGTACATGTGTGGCTAGTTGCAAGGTGTCTATCATGAGACACATCATCATCACAGTAGGAGTAATCTAGTGTAGACACATACCATGAGAGGATTGTTCACTGAATGGTAAATTGAAGGATTCAGCGCTAAGTCAAACGAAACCAAACCACGCAATTGCAAGCACCAGCCAAGCAATTCAACGAAACAACAAGCAAGGTACTCTGGAACACGGGGAGGAGCGGTGGACGACGAAACCAATGGTGCATGCATGGCTCTCTGGGGCGCAGGGCCAGCAGTTGCGTCCCTTCTGGGGTCCATGGCGCTCTGTCAATTGTTGTTGCGGTTCATATCATTGACACTTCATTTCTGTTTGCGAACAGTGCGTCGGCGGTCAGGAGGGGAAACGTGAGCCTGACCTGGAGTAAACAGGCATAAGAATGTATGTCAGATGCAGCCAAAAAACAAACAAGATGATTAATCATTGGCAACGAACAGCTGAAACTACACAAGCCTTCCATTCCCTTGTATAGCATGTTTGTTTAGGTTCCATACAGACATAGAAAGCATATATCAATCAAACTATACAGGTAGTAAAGATAAGAGGGTGTGCAAGCAAGCAAGAGATGATGTTCCACTGAAAAAATAGAGTATGGGCAAAGAATAGAGTATACAAGCTACACAAGTCTGTATGCACTAGATTAGGAAATGAATGAAGAGGGGACACCTGAAACTATACAAGTCTGTCTGTAATTTATACACTAGACTAGATTAGGTAGTGTTCCACTATTTGTTTCCATTTGCTTGGTAGGAATAGATACATACATAGATAGAAAAAGAGCAGCACAGGTATCAAGTGAAAAAAATCAGTGGGTGGATTGATGCGTGTGCAAGCAAGCAATGAAAGCAACTGAGCCAAGCAATCCCGCTAAGAGCAATCCAGCAAGGCAGTAGGAGAGAGCAGGGGAGAGGGGAGAAGCAGGGGCGGGCGGGGGGCGGAGCTCGAGGTCGAGGAGCGCGGGCGGCGCGGATCCAGAGCGGCGATAGCCGGTAACCGGCGTGGGCGGCCTGGATCCTCGCGGGCGGTGGTGGTGACGGGGAGAGGATCGGCCACCGCGAAGTTGGTTCTATAGTACTTGATGTTGTCGAGGACGAGCGGATCTGTAGGCCGCGGCGGCGCTCTGGGAGGCCATGACCTGCGCGAGCCTGGCGGCCGCGGCGCGCGCGCAATGTTGGAGATGCCCCCGACACCGGCGTCGTCGCCCGGGAAGGAGGCCGCGGAGGAGGTGGCACTACTAGGAAAAGGGCTATAGATGGAATGGCCACTAATGGCGCACCAGACATGTGGTGCGCCATTGCTATATAGCAGTGGCGCACCATGTGCTGGTGCGCCATTAGTGTGAAAGACACTAATGGCGCACCAGACACACGGTGTGCCATTAGTAACAATTTTTTTCCAAACATACTAATGGCGCACCAGGGCACAGTGCGCCATTACTAGTTCTAACTAGTAATGGCGCACCAGCCACATAGTGCGCCACTACTATATTTTTATTTTTTATTTTTTTGCAAAAGTACTAATGGCGCATCAGAGAACAGTGCGCCATTACTAGTTTAAACTAGTAATGGCGCACTGTTCCCTGGTGCGCCATTAGTGTCTTTTTTTTTGCAAAACTACTAATGGCGCACCACCAGCAGGTGTGCCATTAGTAACCAGGGTTACTAATGGCGCATTAGGTGGTGGTGCGCCATTAATAACCTGGGACGAGCTAGATATTTTGGACAGCCACACCTACCCACTCACTTTCCCCACTTCATTCTCTCCACCTCCTCCTCCAAGCTTGTCTCGGCTGCCTCCTCCTCCTCACCTCATTTGCACCATAAATTCATCCAAATTAAGTGGTTAAATTACCTTTTTTTGATAGGTAAGTAAGGGGGAAGCTATCTTTATGTTGTTCTCCCTCTCGAACAACGTGCACATGCACTTTTTATGGCCTAGCTAGATCTATGTATGTTAGTGGTGTTGCATATGTTTGTGGTGTTGCATATATGTTTGTGTTTGCAGGTACCGGTATTTGAAATGCGATAGTTGCCAATATTTTGCCGGAATGTTGATTCATTTCCGTTTCAGCGAGAATTTTGGCACTATGCATTCTTTTTGGTCCTATTTTTAGGGAAAGTCATGCCAGAGAGGAACAAAGTGGTGTGGTACTTTCCGATCACTCCTCGTCTGCAGCGGTATTTCGCGGACCCTAAGGTAGCAAAGCTCCTGCGTTGGCACGCGGATAGGGAGGAGAAGAAGCGAGAAGATGACGCAAATGATCCGGAGATAAATAAAAAAGACAAGACGCTGAGTCACCCTAAGGATGGGAGCCAGTGGCAAGCGTTGAACTTCGAACACCCAGAATTTGGGAACGATCCAAGGAACATCATGTTGGGCGCGAGCACCGATGGAGTCAATCCGTTTGGCAGCCAGAGAAACACACATAGCACCTGGCCTGTGTTTGTGTGGATGTACAACCTTCCCCCCTGGTTGTGCATGAAGAGGAAGTACATTCACATGAGTATGCTAATTGAAGGGCCGAAACAACCAGGGAACGACATCAATCTGTATCTGGGGCTGCTGAAAGAGGAGCTAGACACGCTGTGGAAAACGCCAGCCAATACGTGGGACGCTGCAGAGAAAGAATATTTCCCTATTAGAGCCGCACTGCTCACGACGGTGCACGACTATCTCGGTTACGGATATCTCGCGGGGCAGGTGGTCCACGGATTTTCTGGATGTGTCAGGTGCATGGATGACACAACGTATCGCCAGCTAGATAGAGATCCCGGGTCTTCGAAAACCGTGTTCATGGGACATCGAAGGTGGCTTCGCGACGATGACCTGTGGAGGAAACGCAAGGATCTGTTCGATGGTGAAACCGAACCCCGAAGACGCCCGTGTACGAGGAGCGGCGAGGAAATAGACGAGCTGTTGAAAAATTGGAAAGATTGCCCACTGCTGGGAAAGAAGCAAAAGGCGCCAGAGCCGGGAAAGAAGCGAAAGGCGCCAGAGCCACTGCTGAAGGTATGGAAAACGAGGTCTGTTTTCTGGGACTTGCCGTACTGGAAGATCCACCGTGTGCCTCACAGCCTTGATGTCATGCATATCATGAAGAATGTGTGCGAGAGTCTGCTTGGTACCCTGCTCAACATGCCAGAGAGGAGCAAAGATGGGCCGAAAGCAAGGGCAGACTTGAAATCAATGGGCATCAGGGAGGAGCTTCACGCTAATGATGATGATGATGATGAGGCGAAGCAGGACACGGAAAGTCGTCGCAAAGGCAAAAAGGCCAAGAAGACCGGAAATGACTTCCCTCCCGCGTGCTTCACTCTAAGTCAGGAGGAGATCGATCAGTTTTTCACCTGCCTCGTAGGAGTAAAACTTCCTTACGGTTACGCGGGGAAGATAAGCAGATACCTAGACTCAGCGAAGCAGAAGTTCAGCGGGATGAAGTCTCACGACTGTCACGTGCTGATGACGCAGATACTTCCAGTTGCAACCCGTGGGATCATGGACGCGCACGTCCGTGAAACGCTATTTGGCCTATGCAACTTTTTCGACGTCATCTCTCGGAAGTCGGTTGGCGTGAGGCAACTCAGAAGGCTACAGGAAGAGATCGTGGTGATACTATGCGAGCTTGAGATGTACTTCCCGCCCGCATTCTTCGACGTTATGGTGCATCTGCTGGTCCATATCATGGAGGATATCATCCAACTCGGGCCGACGTTCCTGCACATCATGATGCCGTTCGAAAGGATGAATGGTGTCATCAAAGGATATGTTCGCAACATGTCACGTCCAGAGGGAAGCATAGCCAGGGGCTTTCTGACCGAAGAGTGCATCTCCTACTGCATGAATTATCTAGGCATCGAGAACCCCGTTGGTCTGCCCGTCAACAGGCACCTCGGCAGGCTCGCTGGATGGGGTCACCATGAAGGTCGCCGCGAAATGCATGTCGACTTCGATGGTCGACTCGCCGACTTTGAAAGAGCAAACCTAGTCGCGCTACAACACATAGACGTGGTCGATCCTTGGGTGGTAGAGCACAAAACGTTTATTGAGAAGACGTACAATGACCGAGGCCAACAGAGGACGGACGGAGATATAATCAAAGAGCACAACTCATGTTTCACGCGTTGGTTCAACCAGAAGCTTCTGTCGTACCCTTTACATGAGGATTCTTCCGCGGAAGAACAACTCATATTCGCCTTGTCACAGGGCGCCGAGCACAACCTGATGACGTATGAGGCGTACGATATCAACGGCTACACATTCTACACCGAGGACAAGGACATGAAGAGCGATGGTTATCAGAACTCCGGGGTAACGATGGAATCCTACACCGGTAACGACAAGGACAGATACTACGGAAGGATCGAGGAGATCTGGGAGTTGAGCTACGCTGGAGAGAAGGTCCCGATGTTCCGTGTCAGATGGGCCAAGAGCGTCATAAAAGAAGACCGGTATTTCACCACCATGGTTATACCCGAAGCCAAATCCAAGACCGCAGGCGCGAACGTCACCGCGAAAAATGAGCCATGGGTACTGGCTTCCCAAGTGGACCAATGCTTCTTCATTACCGACCCGTCAAAGCCTAGTCGTGTTTTCGTGAGGAGAGGCAAAAGGAAGATCATCGGAATGGATGGAGTTGCCAATGAGCAAGACTTCGACAAGTACGGCGACCCGAAGATGGAACATGACGACGACGATGAAGTATCAGCATACACCACAAGAAGAAGTAGGACCACCCTACCTAAAGGACGTCCGTTCAAGAGAAGAACTCCATTTACGAAAAATAAGGGCAAGAAGATTGTGAACAGATAGCTAGCTAAGATCGATTGTATTTAAATTGTAGCCTTCATTTCTCGATTGTATTTCATGGGCACTTTTTGAACTCATGAATATTTTTAAATTTCATGGACACTCGATCTCGATCCCCCTCCATCTCGATCGCTATCCCACCTCGCCAGATCCGGTCCCCCTCGCCGC